>NC_141055.1:33970521-34073021 GCF_041138505.1 Cibotium barometz | reverse complement strand
TTGCTTTAACCTCCCTTTCTGCAGGGGTTTTCTGATAACTGATTTAATCGTCCGAGACTCATTTTCGTGTATTTCACACCAATCCAGCCTAGCTTTTTCCTGAGGTTTCAATCAATTAGCAGCCACTTTTATTAATCTTGTCTTAATCTGGCGCTCTCAGCTTAATTGAGTTGGATTAGTAAATCGACACTTAATGGCTTCATCAGATGGCACAGACAGGGTTATAGCTACAGCCTATCACATATTAAAGTCTTTGAGCAGCAATGACAACACCACAGACGATATGCTCCGCATTTTCTCCAATTTTGATGACAGGTTTTCCAACATGAATGAGAATAATAACAGAAACAGAGAGACAGATTTGCCTGAATCCTTGCCTTCTAAACATACCGAGCTCCTTGAGAGCTTGAAAATGGCAGGGGACACTGTGATGAAGTGGGAAATGGCCACCTCTGAGCTTGCCAGAAACACCCATATCTGGTCCTGTCAAACTAAAGATTCTGAATCTTACCTACATGCAGTGGATGAGCTTCAAGATTTGATGGGTTCTCTTTCAAGGATGCAGCGGGAAAGTCAAGCTTTCAACAGAGCCCAGAGCCTGCTTCAGTTGGTCATGGCTAGATTAGAACAGGAGTTTAGGCACTTGCTTCTTTCACAAAGCAGCTCTGTAGATCCTGAATGGATACCTGAGATAACGTCTGTGCAGTCTAATGGTGCAGAAAAAGGCCCAGGTCTCATGTGCAGAGAGGAGGAGGAAGATAGAAATAGTTTCATCGATGATAATGGTGATGTCGATGATGATGGCATGCCTTCAGTACTGCCTCTCCATACTGTGAATTTCACCATTGAACTGCTCCATGCGCATGTCATCTCTGACCTCAATGACATTGCACGGCGGATGGTGGCAGGGGGTTATGGAAGAGAGTGTTGCCAGATCTATTCTGGCATCAGAAAGGCTCTCTTAGACCAAAGCCTGCGCAGTTTGGGGATAGAGAAGCTGAACTTTGAAGACGTGCACAAAATGGCATGGGAGAACTTGGAAGTGAGAATCAAGAAGTGGGTTCAGACCTTGAAGGTGGCCGTTAGGGTTTTGTATGCAAGTGAGAGGAACTTGTGTGAACAGGTATTTGCAGGGTTGAGTCCGTGGAGGGAAACCGCATTTGCAGAGCTGGCAAAAGGCTCCATACTGCAGATTTTAAGTTTGGGGGAGGCCATTGCCGTCAGTAGGAGGTCTCCTGAGAAGATCTTCAGAATCCTGGACATGTATGAAACCCTATGGGACCTTACACCTGACATCAACTTCATCTTCTCTGATAATATATTCTCCAATGTGAGGTCTGAGGCCCATGGGATCCTTATGAGGCTTGGAGAGGCAGCTAGAGGAACCTTTGCAGAGTTTGAGAATGCAATTCAGAGAGACACATCTAAAATCCCCATTCCAGGAGGGGTGGTACATCCCTTGACACGGTACGTGATGAACTATATCTGGCTTCTCGTGAGCTACACAGGCACTTTGAGGCGGCTCCTGGGAGACGAGAATCTGGTAATGGACGCTCAATGCAGTGGATCATCAGTAGACGTTTCCTCGGAGAAGGAAAGCCACAATGGAACCGACCATCTTTCCCCTCTGGCCGTGCAGATAATATGGCTCACCATCCTCCTGGAATGCAATTTGGATGGCAAATCCAAGCTTTACAAAGACATAGGTCAGTCATACCTCTTTCTCATGAACAATGCCCACTACATTGTGCAGAAAGTGAAGAAATCAGAGCTCTCCTTGTTGGTCGGGGAGGATTGGGTACGAAAGCATTTAGGCCAGGTCAGGCAGTATGCAACCAATTATGTGAGAACTGCATGGATGAAGGTGTTGACATGCCTCCGGGATGAGGGCCTATCTGTGACTGACAGTTTTTCCAGTGGCATCTCGAAGGTTGCATTGAAAGAGAGGTTCAAAACATTCAATGCCTCATTTGAAGATATGATCCGGACACAGTCCTCTTGGGTTGTGCCTGATCCTCAGCTAAGAGAGGAGCTCAGGCTATCCATTGCAGAGAAGTTGATACCAGCATACCGCTCCTTTTCATCTCGGTTTCAAAGCTACTTGGAGTCTGGAAGGCATTCTCGAAAGTATATAAAGTATACAGCAGAGGATCTTGACCATTGTCTGCTTGACCTGTTTGAGGGCACCTCGGGCCAATCAGCCAACAGAAGGAAGTCATTCTCCATGACTTGAAGTGTCACATGCATAAGGCAGTGCCATGGCTAATCCCAGATCTAAATCCCTCATTAGGCAGCTTTAGGTGCATTTAGGGTATGTAGCATCCAATCGACAGCATATTTCAGCAATGATGCGTCAGTCGGCAGCATCTCATGATCAGTCCGTAGCAGTTATGACCACACATGTGAAGTGATAACATTTTATTTGACATTTTACCCAGTCATGGGATTAAATACAGGCCAACAGCAATAGAAGATGACCGACCAACAGCAGATGTAAGATTCCTCCCCCACCCCCTTTTTGATGTCTAGTATCTTCCCCTGTAATCAATCCCTCTTCAGAAATATAAAGACCTTGTTTCTATCTGTTTTAGCCTAGAGAGAGAAAAATATTCTAGAGAGAGAATATTCAGATTTTGAATATTTTTGGATAGAAAAATATCTCTTCTAATTCAGATGAGTTCCCCTGAAACAGAAATTCAAAAAGAATTTTCCAATGTGTAATTGGAATTAATTGAAAATAGGTATAAAGAACCTTAGCCTAAGGGTCTAGATTTTCAGAAATCTTTAGACTATGGTCCAATTAAGGTTCCTATGGACCAATAGCATCAATCCATGTGTAGGGAGGAGATAAATCCAACTTGTAAAAAAAAAAACCCAAAAATGAGTAAATGCTCACATGAGGTGAAGAGTTGAAAATGTACAAGGTTTATTAGTAAAAAACTATGTGCAATATTAAAAATATGAGATATTTTGGGTATAATGATTTTATTATGACACATATGTAAGGAAGGGGAGTCCCTTAAATGCTCACATAAGATAAAGAGTTGAAAATGTACAAGGTTTATTAGTAAAAAACTATGAGCAATATTAAAAATATGAGATATTTTGGGTATCCAAAAATGAGTAAATGCTCACATAAGATGAAGAGTTGAAAATGTACAAGGTTTATTAATAAAAAACTATGAGCAATATTAAAATGATTCCATTATGACACATATGTAAGGAAGGGGAGTTCTTTAAAGGAGGTGCATATTTCACATAAGATGAAGAGTTGAAAATGTACAAGGTTTATTAGTAAAAAAACTATGAGCAATATTAAAATGATTCCATAATGACACATATGTAAGGAAGGGGAGTTCTTTAAAGGAGGTGCATATTTCACATGCTTGAATGAGTTTTAAACTCATAAAAATTGAGATATTTCATCTCTCCTCTCTCCTCATTCAAGTCTAGTTCCAAAAAGTTAGCTTAACTGACCTAAAAATGGTCAAAAATTGACCAAACTGATTTGGAAAATTCTAGAATCAGTTTGTTTGGTTAGGAGCTCAATTTTTCCTATAAATAGAAGCCTCCCCCTTGTTGAAAAATAGTTAGTGTTTATGCATCGTTACTCTACTCCACCTAAGCCAAGAACTGTGAATTCATTTAATAATTCACTAGTTTTTGGAGCTTCCCTCTTTCTTCAATCCCCATTAGTGGCTCCATCAACATACTTAACCAATTGATTGGTTGGGGGCCTCTACCGTGAACAAAGAATCAAGCAAGTTGTAAGGTAATTAGTGAATATTGATCTTTCTATAATTTCTCAATGTTTCTCTCTTCTCAACCCCTCTCAAGCTTGAGAAGTTTAATTGGTATGGTTTTTTTTTAAATATTATTGAAGTTTGAATAGTAGTGAAGAGTTACATAAGTTAATAAATGCTATTGAAGTTAATTTTCATTTATGTTTAAATTCTAATGATTTTTATGTAAACTCTCTCTCTCACTCAAGAAATGGTCATACTCATGACCCGTTCTCAATCCAAATCAAGCTTTTCATAAAGCTTTTCCTTAACCCAAGATTAAGCTATGCTTGAGGCCAATTTAATGGCTTTTTTCTATGCTTTTAGTTATGCATATTGATGATTCAATCCACTATAGATTAATGATCCAATTAGAGATCATTTTAATTATTTTCTTAATGATAAGCTTTATCCCTTAGAAAAAATTGAGATTTATCAGTCATAGCAACGGAGCTATGGCAAAATTTTTATAAAAATTATGCATAAAATAATTTCATTCAAAGCATAAAAAGAGGACTTCCTACCATATTCTAGGAATTATCATCCTAGATTAATTGAAAGAATTTCATTATAATCATGGAGAAATTGAATTTTAATATCATGCATAAAGGATAATTTTTTTATATCAAAAGTGTTACTTTTATCATTTTTAATTTTCATGCATAGAAGTATGCATAAAGGAAAAAATTTTATATCAAAAGTGTTACTTTTATCATTTTTAATTTTCATACATAGAAGTATGCATAAAGGATAATTTTTTTATATCAAAAGTGTTACTTTTATCATATTGGATTTCATGCATAGAGGTATGCATAAAAGTTGAATATTTTATTATAAAAGTGTTACTTTTAGCATAATTGAATTTCATGCATAGAGGTATGCATAAAAGATATGGGAAGTGATAAGATATGATAAGATGCATGTGGATGTGGATGTGGATGTATGAATGTGGATGTATGGATGTGAATGTGGATGTGGATGTGGATGTATGAATGTGGATGTATGGATGTGGATGTGGATGTATGAATGTGGATGTATGGATGTGAATGTGGATGTGGATGTGGATGTATGAATGTGGATGTATGGATGTATGAATGTGGATGTAAGGATGTGAATGAGGATGTAGATGTGGATGCATGGATGTAAATGTGGATGTGGATGTATGGATGTATGCATGTAGATGTGGATGCATGAATGTGGATGTATGGATGTGAATGAGGATATAGATGTGGATGTATGGATGTGAATGTACATGTAGATAAAGATGTATATATGTGAATGGGAATGTGGATGTGGATGTATGTATGCATGTGGATGTGGATATGGATGTGTATGTATGAATGTGGATATGGGATGTGGATGTATAAATGAGGATGTGAAAATGGAGATAAGCATGTAGATGTGGATGCATGAATGTGGATGTATGGATGTGAATGAGGATATAGATGTGGATGTATGGATGTGAATGTGCATGTAGATATGGATGTATATATGTGAATGGGAATGTGGATGTGGATATGGATGTGTATGTATGAATGTGGATATGGGATGTGGATGTATAAATGAGGATGTGAAAATGGAGATAAGCATGTAGATGTGGATGTATGGATGTGAATGTGGGTGTGGATGTGGATGTATGAATGTGGATGTATGGATGTGAATGAGGATGTGGATGTGGATGCATGGATGTAAATGTGGATTTGTATGTATGGATGTAGGCATGTAGATGTGGATGCATGAATGTGGATGTATGGATGTGAATGAGGATATAGATGTGGATGTATGGATGTGAATGTGCATGTAGATATGGATGTATAGATGTGAATGAGAATGTGGATGTGGATGTGGATGTATGTATGTATGTATGTGGATGTGGATGTATGAATGAGGACGTGATAATGAATGTATGCATGTGGATGTGGATATGGATGTGTATGTATGAATGCGGATATGGATGTGTATGTATGAATGTGGATATGGGATGTGGATGTATAAATGAGGATGTGAAAATGGAGATAAGCATGTAGATGTGGATGTATGGATGTGAATGTGGATGTGGATGTGGATGTATGGATATGGATATGGATGTGAATATATGATATGTGATGTGAAGGAATCTGAAGTGAAGAGATGGAAAATGATATGATTGGATGAGTACACATATAAATGAAATGTGGAATAAGTAATGTGGATTGCATGAGGGATAATGTGGAAAAATGAGAGTTAATATAGAAATTGTATTTGTAAACTGTTTGTAAATGCTGTTTGTAAATGGCTGTTTTATGTCAAGAATGCTGGGAAAGCATTTTGACCGTCTAGTGATTAAGGTCGTGGAGACCTAACTGATAAAGTTGCAACTGCTGACGGAGAGTCAATGGAGGACGTCTCGCGTAGCAAGGTCGGCCGAGGTCTTGACCAGCCTCGGTTCGATTAAAATGGTGAGCTTCCGGTACGGTGGATGAGGGACCAAGGAAGCGGCCTATGAGTGAAGCGCTAGGTCACCTGCGAAGGATCCTAGAGGGTGCTGACCATACGGTGCTCGGGCTCTGGGTCGCCCAGGATACCCACGCGTGCGTCGAGGAAGATATTGGAACAAGGAGTAAGAGTTGTTTTGTGAAACCGGGCATGGATCTGGTTGACTGACCTTGCTGGTCCTCAACGGATGAGTCCATGGCTCTTTTATATGGATCTGTTGGTTGATCTTGCTGATCTTCAACGAGAGTCCATCTTGATAAGTGATTATATTACCGAGTATTATGGGCTAGGAACTATGGAAACGGCCTCTGTGTGGACAGGTGGTGAGCGTTCTAGTTGCCAATGATGCCATAGATACTCTGATGAAGGAATGATGGGAAATTATGAATCAACTGGATAATTTGGGAGATTGTGATAAGTGGTACTATGGTTTCATTAAAGGATTGTTTTAAAGTTAGCTGATGCTAAGAAAAAGTCAATTTTCATATTGGGTGTGTAAGTGGTGTGGCTAGTTTTATGTTTGCATGAAATTCTGGCTAGGGGGCCTTGGAACTCTTTTCCTTGGTACCCGGGACAAAACCTAACCAAATTCCAAATTGGATCCCATCACTACAGTGGTTGGGCGGTTGGCTAACCCATGGGATCGGATGGGGTTAGGCTGGACTGATGGATCCGTAAATCGAGACTCAATTTCTGTTATTACGATAGATAAAGTAAATCCCGGATAGTAATTGTTCTATGGATAGGAATCAACGGCTGTGCCTCCTTGGTGGGGAAAAAAGCGTTGATCCCAATGATCCAAGTGCAAGTTTCTTCCTTGATCTGACCAAGTATCTTTATAGATGCAGTCGGATTTGTTTGATCAGTAATAGTTTTGACTACGTTAGAGTAAAAATTATCCTGGTGGAATCGCCCGTGCTTTCCGGATAAGGGAAGTTTTTCCGGGTCTGGTTTTGGAAAAACCGACGGATTAGTCTTTTGTCCGGATATCCGTGGACGAGGCCCCGAGTGTGGGACCCTGCCTCGCGTAAGAAGTGCTACTTCCGCTGCTAGTACCCCGAATCCGTTGCGCGGTGGGAACAGGGATCTCACAGTTGGTATCAGAGCATTTGGTTAATAAAGATCAACTGAGAAGACAAATATGTCAAAAATTTATCAAGAAGCACAAAAAGGTTGTAATTGTGTGATATAATTCATACAATTTGATATTCAAACTGAAATTCGTAATTTGGTAATTGGGTCTTCAGATGGAAGTACCGCAATTATATAGAATCCCTGACTTGCTTGAGGCCTAGACATGATGGTATTTACCTTATAATTCCAAGAGCCACGACTACCCGTATATACCGGGAGTATACTGCAGCTCTTTACTGACAGTATATACGAGTAAATCTAAGACTTGAAATTATAAGCGTTAATGCTATCCAGATGATGAATTCGAATGTGGTTGATATGATTTTTAATTCTGTTTGAGAATTGATGAATTGAATTGGATTCTGATTGAAAATTCTGATTGAAAAATGATGATTTCTGAAATTAGTTGAAATATAAAAATCTGAACAAAACCACAATGAGGATGAATGGGACGAGTCCCAGTGATGATATTCATAACTGGAATGATGATAATGAATTCAGCAAATCACTATGAGATTAGTGGGTTGTGCTGTCAAATTGTTACTGTTAACACTTGATCAGTAGATCAAGTTAAGGAATGACAAATTGAGAACTTGCTTGACTGAAATTCCCGTGGAGGAATGTTCAGAAGGAAATTTTTCGGTCTAATGGACCATTATCATGTTAAAGATATGAATGATATGATCTGAATATTAATGATGAGTTCTATATAAGGGATATTTATCCCAGTGTTCTGCTGGGTTGACCAGAATATAAGGAACCCCAAAATAAAATTGGATGTTAAGAAAAAGAGTTGTCCTCTACCTTGCGAGATGAGGACATCTCGCACTTTTTAAGTGGGGTAGAATGTAAGATTCCTCCCCAGCCTTCGAGGTATACAGGAGTAAGAATCTCCCTTTCTGATCTTATAATTATTCCCTCTCTAAAATAAAAGAAAGTTCTGTTTAACAAAGGAAGACCCTTTTCCTAGAATACTTCTCAAGAGTCCCACCTGTTTTAAGGATTCAGAACAATGAGTTCAGAAGTGAGAATCGATGTTTTGGATATCAAGGTTTTGGTCTTCATTCGAGTACGGCCCAAAAGAAGTTCTTTATCTCTTGGGGAGTATATGAAGTTATCCCCCAGATATTGTGAGCCTTATATCTGAATTCAATGAAAGTAGGTGACTTAGCCTACAAGCTTCTTTTATCTCTTCATCTCAAAATTCTTAATGCCTTCTATAGAAAAATGTGTCAAACCCAAATCATGGAAAGACGGTAAAACTTCAGTGGGGCAAGTTATCGTTGGCTTCTAAGTTACGCTAGCTCCTTCCTTTATATAAGTCGTAACTTTTACTTGTCGCTCACAGTAATCTTACTTCCATCGATCTCCCTTCTTCTTAATCTCCTTCATGGCTTGGCAACAGGAATTAGTTTTATCCATAATGATTCCTCACCTTCAAGACGCAAGTGAGTCTGTGAAGAAGGATTTTATAGAACAGTATGAGCGCTCACTTTTCCCTCACTTGGGAACTTCTGTAGCTCAGACCAAATGGCGGACCTATCAAGACATAACTAGGGTAACACCCTGGGGTCAGCAACACTTTCGTAACAATGTCCGCTTGGCCATGGTTATCGAAGCCTTGGGTTTGGGTCCCCGATACTACTGCATCATGAGATCAAGACATCTTGGGTTTTCTGAGCGGGTCTTCTTACTGGCATGTTTTCTTCCTCATGAGAAGATATGCCTTTATCCCGTTTTTGGCTTGCCTCTCAGAGGTCCTTTTGTTAGATCACCTCATACCACTGAGATAGGTGCAGCAATAACCAACAGAATTATTCCCATAGATGAGTTACCTTATACTTGTGCAGCTTGTGAGGACTGCTTTTGTGATCATATGATGGACGGGCTTATGGAAGTGTAAAGAGTTCTTCTATCTTTACTGTATAAGTTCCGAGAATGAATAAAGTTTAAATCTTGTTCTTATGTTGAATCTTGCTCTCTTTAAGACGTTTCTTGGTGGTTAATCTTGATTAAAATTTTTCTCTAAGTCTCATATTCGTGCATCTTGCGAAATTATCCCAGTTTGCGAGATGAGGACATCTCGCATTTTTTAAGTGGGGTAGAATGTAAGATTCCTCCCCCACCCCCTTTTTGATGTCTAGTATCTTCCCCTGTAATCAATCCCTCTTCAGAAATATAAAGACCTTGTTTCTATCTGTTTTAGCCTAGAGAGAGAAAAATATTCTAGAGAGAGAATATTCAGATTTTGAATATTTTTGGATAGAAAAATATCTCTTCTAATTCAGATGAGTTCCCCTGAAACAGAAATTCAAAAAGAATTTTCCAATGTGCAATTGGAATTAATTGAAAATAGGTATAAAGAACCTTAGCCTAAGGGTCTAGATTTTCAGAAATCTTTAGACTATGGTCCAATTAAGGTTCCTATGGACCAATAGCATCAATCCATGTGTAGGGAGGAGATAAATCCAACTTGTAAAAAAAAAAACCCAAAAATGAGTAAATGCTCACATGAGGTGAAGAGTTGAAAATGTACAAGGTTTATTAGTAAAAAACTATGTGCAATATTAAAAATATGAGATATTTTGGGTATAATGATTTTATTATGACACATATGTAAGGAAGGGGAGTCCCTTAAATGCTCACATAAGATAAAGAGTTGAAAATGTACAAGGTTTATTAGTAAAAAACTATGAGCAATATTAAAAATATGAGATATTTTGGGTATCCAAAAATGAGTAAATGCTCACATAAGATGAAGAGTTGAAAATGTACAAGGTTTATTAATAAAAAACTATGAGCAATATTAAAATGATTCCATTATGACACATATGTAAGGAAGGGGAGTTCTTTAAAGGAGGTGCATATTTCACATAAGATGAAGAGTTGAAAATGTACAAGGTTTATTAGTAAAAAAACTATGAGCAATATTAAAATGATTCCATAATGACACATATGTAAGGAAGGGGAGTTCTTTAAAGGAGGTGCATATTTCACATGCTTGAATGAGTTTTAAACTCATAAAAATTGAGATATTTCATCTCTCCTCTCTCCTCATTCAAGTCTAGTTCCAAAAAGTTAGCTTAACTGACCTAAAAATGGTCAAAAATTGACCAAACTGATTTGGAAAATTCTAGAATCAGTTTGTTTGGTTAGGAGCTCAATTTTTCCTATAAATAGAAGCCTCCCCCTTGTTGAAAAATAGTTAGTGTTTATGCATCGTTACTCTACTCCACCTAAGCCAAGAACTGTGAATTCATTTAATAATTCACTAGTTTTTGGAGCTTCCCTCTTTCTTCAATCCCCATTAGTGGCTCCATCAACATACTTAACCAATTGATTGGTTGGGGGCCTCTACCGTGAACAAAGAATCAAGCAAGTTGTAAGGTAATTAGTGAATATTGATCTTTCTATAATTTCTCAATGTTTCTCTCTTCTCAACCCCTCTCAAGCTTGAGAAGTTTAATTGGTATGGTTTTTTTTTAAATACTATTGAAGTTTGAATAGTAGTGAAGAGTTACATAAGTTAATAAATGCTATTGAAGTTAATTTTCATTTATGTTTAAATTCTAATGATTTTTATGTAAACTCTCTCTCTCACTCAAGAAATGGTCATACTCATGACCCGTTCTCAATCCAAATCAAGCTTTTCATAAAGCTTTTCCTTAACCCAAGATTAAGCTATGCTTGAGGCCAATTTAATGGCTTTTTTCTATGCTTTTAGTTATGCATATTGATGATTCAATCCACTATAGATTAATGATCCAATTAGAGATCATTTTAATTATTTTCTTAATGATAAGCTTTATCCCTTAGAAAAAATTGAGATTTATCAGTCATAGCAGCGGAGCTATGGCAAAATTTTTATAAAAATTATGCATAAAATAATTTCATTCAAAGCATAAAAAGAGGACTTCCTACCATATTCTAGGAATTATCATCCTAGATTAATTGAAAGAATTTCATTATAATCATGGAGAAATTGAATTTTAATATCATGCATAAAGGATAATTTTTTTATATCAAAAGTGTTACTTTTATCATTTTTAATTTTCATGCATAGAAGTATGCATAAAGGAAAAAATTTTATATCAAAAGTGTTACTTTTATCATTTTTAATTTTCATACATAGAAGTATGCATAAAGGATAATTTTTTTATATCAAAAGTGTTACTTTTATCATATTGGATTTCATGCATAGAGGTATGCATAAAAGTTGAATATTTTATTATAAAAGTGTTACTTTTAGCATAATTGAATTTCATGCATAGAGGTATGCATAAAAGATATGGGAAGTGATAAGATATGATAAGATGCATGTGGATGTGGATGTGGATGTATGAATGTGGATGTATGGATGTGAATGTGGATGTGGATGTGGATGTATGAATGTGGATGTATGGATGTGGATGTGGATGTATGAATGTGGATGTATGGATGTGGATGTATGGATGTGGATGTGGATGTATGAATGTGGATGTATGGATGTATGAATGTGGATGTAGGGATGTGAATGAGGATGTAGATGTGGATGCATGGATGTAAATGTGGATGTGGATGTATGGATGTATGCATGTAGATGTGGATGCATGAATGTGGATGTATGGATGTGAATGAGGATATAGATGTGGATGTATGGATGTGAATGTACATGTAGATAAAGATGTATATATGTGAATGGGAATGTGGATGTGGATGTATGTATGCATGTGGATGTGGATATGGATGTGTATGTATGAATGTGGATATGGGATGTGGATGTATAAATGAGGATGTGAAAATGGAGATAAGCATGTAGATGTGGATGCATGAATGTGGATGTATGGATGTGAATGAGGATATAGATGTGGATGTATGGATGTGAATGTGCATGTAGATATGGATGTATATATGTGAATGGGAATGTGGATGTGGATATGGATGTGTATGTATGAATGTGGATATGGGATGTGGATGTATAAATGAGGATGTGAAAATGGAGATAAGCATGTAGATGTGGATGTATGGATGTGAATGTGGGTGTGGATGTGGATGTATGAATGTGGATGTATGGATGTGAATGAGGATGTGGATGTGGATGCATGGATGTAAATGTGGATTTGTATGTATGGATGTAGGCATGTAGATGTGGATGCATGAATGTGGATGTATGGATGTGAATGAGGATATAGATGTGGATGTATGGATGTGAATGTGCATGTAGATATGGATGTATAGATGTGAATGAGAATGTGGATGTGGATGTGGATGTATGTATGTATGTATGTGGATGTGGATGTATGAATGAGGACGTGATAATGAATGTATGCATGTGGATGTGGATATGGATGTGTATGTATGAATGCGGATATGGATGTGTATGTATGAATGTGGATATGGGATGTGGATGTATAAATGAGGATGTGAAAATGGAGATAAGCATGTAGATGTGGATGTATGGATGTGAATGTGGATGTGGATGTGGATGTATGGATGTGGATATGGATGTGAATATATGATATGTGATGTGAAGGAATCTGAAGTGAAGAGATGGAAAATGATATGATTGGATGAGTACACATATAAATGAAATGTGGAATAAGTAATGTGGATTGCATGAGGGATAATGTGGAAAAATGAGAGTTAATATAGAAATTGTATTTGTAAACTGTTTGTAAATGCTGTTTGTAAATGGCTGTTTTATGTCAAGAATGCTGGGAAAGCATTTTGACCGTCTAGTGATTAAGGTCGTGGAGACCTAACTGATAAAGTTGCAACTGCTGACGGAGAGTCAATGGAGGACGTCTCGCGTAGCAAGGTCGGCCGAGGTCTTGACCAGCCTCGGTTCGATTAAAATGGTGAGCTTCCGGTACGGTGGATGAGGGACCAAGGAAGCGGCCTATGAGTGAAGCGCTAGGTCACCTGCGAAGGATCCTAGAGGGTGCTGACCATACGGTGCTCGGGCTCTGGGTCGCCCAGGATACCCACGCGTGCGTCGAGGAAGATATTGGAACAAGGAGTAAGAGTTGTTTTGTGAAACCGGGCATGGATCTGGTTGACTGACCTTGCTGGTCCTCAACGGATGAGTCCATGGCTCTTTTATATGGATCTGTTGGTTGATCTTGCTGATCTTCAACGAGAGTCCATCTTGATAAGTGATTATATTACCGAGTATTATGGGCTAGGAACTATGGAAACGGCCTCTGTGTGGACAGGTGGTGAGCGTTCTAGTTGCCAATGATGCCATAGATACTCTGATGAAGGAATGATGGGAAATTATGAATCAACTGGATAATTTGGGAGATTGTGATAAGTGGTACTATGGTTTCATTAAAGGATTGTTTTAAAGTTAGCTGATGCTAAGAAAAAGTCAATTTTCATATTGGGTGTGTAAGTGGTGTGGCTAGTTTTATGTTTGCATGAAATTCTGGCTAGGGGGCCTTGGAACTCTTTTCCTTGGTACCCGGGACAAAACCTAACCAAATTCCAAATTGGATCCCATCACTACAGTGGTTGGGCGGTTGGCTAACCCATGGGATCGGATGGGGTTAGGCTGGACTGATGGATCCGTAAATCGAGACTCAATTTCTGTTATTACGATAGATAAAGTAAATCCCGGATAGTAATTGTTCTATGGATAGGAATCAACGGCTGTGCCTCCTTGGTGGGGAAAAAAGCGTTGATCCCAATGATCCAAGTGCAAGTTTCTTCCTTGATCTGACCAAGTATCTTTATAGATGCAGTCGGATTTGTTTGATCAGTAATAGTTTTGACTACGTTAGAGTAAAAATTATCCTGGTGGAATCGCCCGTGCTTTCCGGATAAGGGAAGTTTTTCCGGGTCTGGTTTTGGAAAAACCGACGGATTAGTCTTTTGTCCGGATATCCGTGGACGAGGCCCCGAGTGTGGGACCCTGCCTCGCGTAAGAAGTGCTACTTCCGCTGCTAGTACCCCGAATCCGTTGCGCGGTGGGAACAGGGATCTCACAGTTGGTATCAGAGCATTTGGTTAATAAAGATCAACTGAGAAGACAAATATGTCAAAAATTTATCAAGAAGCACAAAAAGGTTGTAATTGTGTGATATAATTCATACAATTTGATATTCAAACTGAAATTCGTAATTTGGTAATTGGGTCTTCAGATGGAAGTACCGCAATTATATAGAATCCCTGACTTGCTTGAGGCCTAGACATGATGGTATTTACCTTATAATTCCAAGAGCCACGACTACCCGTATATACCGGGAGTATACTGCAGCTCTTTACTGACAGTATATACGAGTAAATCTAAGACTTGAAATTATAAGCGTTAATGCTATCCAGATGATGAATTCGAATGTGGTTGATATGATTTTTAATTCTGTTTGAGAATTGATGAATTGAATTGGATTCTGATTGAAAATTCTGATTGAAAAATGATGATTTCTGAAATTAGTTGAAATATAAAAATCTGAACAAAACCACAATGAGGATGAATGGGACGAGTCCCAGTGATGATATTCATAACTGGAATGATGATAATGAATTCAGCAAATCACTATGAGATTAGTGGGTTGTGCTGTCAAATTGTTACTGTTAACACTTGATCAGTAGATCAAGTTAAGGAATGACAAATTGAGAACTTGCTTGACTGAAATTCCCGTGGAGGAATGTTCAGAAGGAAATTTTTCGGTCTAATGGACCATTATCATGTTAAAGATATGAATGATATGATCTGAATATTAATGATGAGTTCTATATAAGGGATATTTATCCCAGTGTTCTGCTGGGTTGACCAGAATATAAGGAACCCCAAAATAAAATTGGATGTTAAGAAAAAGAGTTGTCCTCTACCTTGCGAGATGAGGACATCTCGCACTTTTTAAGTGGGGTAGAATGTAAGATTCCTCCCCAGCCTTCGAGGTATACAGGAGTAAGAATCTCCCTTTCTGATCTTATAATTATTCCCTCTCTAAAATAAAAGAAAGTTCTGTTTAACAAAGGAAGACCCTTTTCCTAGAATACTTCTCAAGAGTCCCACCTGTTTTAAGGATTCAGAACAATGAGTTCAGAAGTGAGAATCGATGTTTTGGATATCAAGGTTTTGGTCTTCATTCGAGTACGGCCCAAAAGAAGTTCTTTATCTCTTGGGGAGTATATGAAGTTATCCCCCAGATATTGTGAGCCTTATATCTGAATTCAATGAAAGTAGGTGACTTAGCCTACAAGCTTCTTTTATCTCTTCATCTCAAAATTCTTAATGCCTTCTATAGAAAAATGTGTCAAACCCAAATCATGGAAAGACGGTAAAACTTCAGTGGGGCAAGTTATCGTTGGCTTCTAAGTTACGCTAGCTCCTTCCTTTATATAAGTCGTAACTTTTACTTGTCGCTCACAGTAATCTTACTTCCATCGATCTCCCTTCTTCTTAATCTCCTTCATGGCTTGGCAACAGGAATTAGTTTTATCCATAATGATTCCTCACCTTCAAGACGCAAGTGAGTCTGTGAAGAAGGATTTTATAGAACAGTATGAGCGCTCACTTTTCCCTCACTTGGGAACTTCTGTAGCTCAGACCAAATGGCGGACCTATCAAGACATAACTAGGGTAACACCCTGGGGTCAGCAACACTTTCGTAACAATGTCCGCTTGGCCATGGTTATCGAAGCCTTGGGTTTGGGTCCCCGATACTACTGCATCATGAGATCAAGACATCTTGGGTTTTCTGAGCGGGTCTTCTTACTGGCATGTTTTCTTCCTCATGAGAAGATATGCCTTTATCCCGTTTTTGGCTTGCCTCTCAGAGGTCCTTTTGTTAGATCACCTCATACCACTGAGATAGGTGCAGCAATAACCAACAGAATTATTCCCATAGATGAGTTACCTTATACTTGTGCAGCTTGTGAGGACTGCTTTTGTGATCATATGATGGACGGGCTTATGGAAGTGTAAAGAGTTCTTCTATCTTTACTGTATAAGTTCCGAGAATGAATAAAGTTTAAATCTTGTTCTTATGTTGAATCTTGCTCTCTTTAAGACGTTTCTTGGTGGTTAATCTTGATTAAAATTTTTCTCTAAGTCTCATATTCGTGCATCTTGCGAAATTATCCCAGTTTGCGAGATGAGGACATCTCGCATTTTTTAAGTGGGGTAGAATGTAAGATTCCTCCCCCACCCCCTTTTTGATGTCTAGTATCTTCCCCTGTAATCAATCCCTCTTCAGAAATATAAAGACCTTGTTTCTATCTGTTTTAGCCTAGAGAGAGAAAAATATTCTAGAGAGAGAATATTCAGATTTTGAATATTTTTGGATAGAAAAATATCTCTTCTAATTCAGATGAGTTCCCCTGAAACAGAAATTCAAAAAGAATTTTCCAATGTGCAATTGGAATTAATTGAAAATAGGTATAAAGAACCTTAGCCTAAGGGTCTAGATTTTCAGAAATCTTTAGACTATGGTCCAATTAAGGTTCCTATGGACCAATAGCATCAATCCATGTGTAGGGAGGAGATAAATCCAACTTGTAAAAAAAAAAACCCAAAAATGAGTAAATGCTCACATGAGGTGAAGAGTTGAAAATGTACAAGGTTTATTAGTAAAAAACTATGTGCAATATTAAAAATATGAGATATTTTGGGTATAATGATTTTATTATGACACATATGTAAGGAAGGGGAGTCCCTTAAATGCTCACATAAGATAAAGAGTTGAAAATGTACAAGGTTTATTAGTAAAAAACTATGAGCAATATTAAAAATATGAGATATTTTGGGTATCCAAAAATGAGTAAATGCTCACATAAGATGAAGAGTTGAAAATGTACAAGGTTTATTAATAAAAAACTATGAGCAATATTAAAATGATTCCATTATGACACATATGTAAGGAAGGGGAGTTCTTTAAAGGAGGTGCATATTTCACATAAGATGAAGAGTTGAAAATGTACAAGGTTTATTAGTAAAAAAACTATGAGCAATATTAAAATGATTCCATAATGACACATATGTAAGGAAGGGGAGTTCTTTAAAGGAGGTGCATATTTCACATGCTTGAATGAGTTTTAAACTCATAAAAATTGAGATATTTCATCTCTCCTCTCTCCTCATTCAAGTCTAGTTCCAAAAAGTTAGCTTAACTGACCTAAAAATGGTCAAAAATTGACCAAACTGATTTGGAAAATTCTAGAATCAGTTTGTTTGGTTAGGAGCTCAATTTTTCCTATAAATAGAAGCCTCCCCCTTGTTGAAAAATAGTTAGTGTTTATGCATCGTTACTCTACTCCACCTAAGCCAAGAACTGTGAATTCATTTAATAATTCACTAGTTTTTGGAGCTTCCCTCTTTCTTCAATCCCCATTAGTGGCTCCATCAACATACTTAACCAATTGATTGGTTGGGGGCCTCTACCGTGAACAAAGAATCAAGCAAGTTGTAAGGTAATTAGTGAATATTGATCTTTCTATAATTTCTCAATGTTTCTCTCTTCTCAACCCCTCTCAAGCTTGAGAAGTTTAATTGGTATGGTTTTTTTTTAAATACTATTGAAGTTTGAATAGTAGTGAAGAGTTACATAAGTTAATAAATGCTATTGAAGTTAATTTTCATTTATGTTTAAATTCTAATGATTTTTATGTAAACTCTCTCTCTCACTCAAGAAATGGTCATACTCATGACCCGTTCTCAATCCAAATCAAGCTTTTCATAAAGCTTTTCCTTAACCCAAGATTAAGCTATGCTTGAGGCCAATTTAATGGCTTTTTTCTATGCTTTTAGTTATGCATATTGATGATTCAATCCACTATAGATTAATGATCCAATTAGAGATCATTTTAATTATTTTCTTAATGATAAGCTTTATCCCTTAGAAAAAATTGAGATTTATCAGTCATAGCAGCGGAGCTATGGCAAAATTTTTATAAAAATTATGCATAAAATAATTTCATTCAAAGCATAAAAAGAGGACTTCCTACCATATTCTAGGAATTATCATCCTAGATTAATTGAAAGAATTTCATTATAATCATGGAGAAATTGAATTTTAATATCATGCATAAAGGATAATTTTTTTATATCAAAAGTGTTACTTTTATCATTTTTAATTTTCATGCATAGAAGTATGCATAAAGGAAAAAATTTTATATCAAAAGTGTTACTTTTATCATTTTTAATTTTCATACATAGAAGTATGCATAAAGGATAATTTTTTTATATCAAAAGTGTTACTTTTATCATATTGGATTTCATGCATAGAGGTATGCATAAAAGTTGAATATTTTATTATAAAAGTGTTACTTTTAGCATAATTGAATTTCATGCATAGAGGTATGCATAAAAGATATGGGAAGTGATAAGATATGATAAGATGCATGTGGATGTGGATGTGGATGTATGAATGTGGATGTATGGATGTGAATGTGGATGTGGATGTGGATGTATGAATGTGGATGTATGGATGTGGATGTGGATGTATGAATGTGGATGTATGGATGTGAATGTGGATGTGGATGTGGATGTATGAATGTGGATGTATGGATGTATGAATGTGGATGTAGGGATGTGAATGAGGATGTAGATGTGGATGCATGGATGTAAATGTGGATGTGGATGTATGGATGTATGCATGTAGATGTGGATGCATGAATGTGGATGTATGGATGTGAATGAGGATATAGATGTGGATGTATGGATGTGAATGTACATGTAGATAAAGATGTATATATGTGAATGGGAATGTGGATGTGGATGTATGTATGCATGTGGATGTGGATATGGATGTGTATGTATGAATGTGGATATGGGATGTGGATGTATAAATGAGGATGTGAAAATGGAGATAAGCATGTAGATGTGGATGCATGAATGTGGATGTATGGATGTGAATGAGGATATAGATGTGGATGTATGGATGTGAATGTGCATGTAGATATGGATGTATATATGTGAATGGGAATGTGGATGTGGATATGGATGTGTATGTATGAATGTGGATATGGGATGTGGATGTATAAATGAGGATGTGAAAATGGAGATAAGCATGTAGATGTGGATGTATGGATGTGAATGTGGGTGTGGATGTGGATGTATGAATGTGGATGTATGGATGTGAATGAGGATGTGGATGTGGATGCATGGATGTAAATGTGGATTTGTATGTATGGATGTAGGCATGTAGATGTGGATGCATGAATGTGGATGTATGGATGTGAATGAGGATATAGATGTGGATGTATGGATGTGAATGTGCATGTAGATATGGATGTATAGATGTGAATGAGAATGTGGATGTGGATGTGGATGTATGTATGTATGTATGTGGATGTGGATGTATGAATGAGGACGTGATAATGAATGTATGCATGTGGATGTGGATATGGATGTGTATGTATGAATGCGGATATGGATGTGTATGTATGAATGTGGATATGGGATGTGGATGTATAAATGAGGATGTGAAAATGGAGATAAGCATGTAGATGTGGATGTATGGATGTGAATGTGGATGTGGATGTGGATGTATGGATGTGGATATGGATGTGAATATATGATATGTGATGTGAAGGAATCTGAAGTGAAGAGATGGAAAATGATATGATTGGATGAGTACACATATAAATGAAATGTGGAATAAGTAATGTGGATTGCATGAGGGATAATGTGGAAAAATGAGAGTTAATATAGAAATTGTATTTGTAAACTGTTTGTAAATGCTGTTTGTAAATGGCTGTTTTATGTCAAGAATGCTGGGAAAGCATTTTGACCGTCTAGTGATTAAGGTCGTGGAGACCTAACTGATAAAGTTGCAACTGCTGACGGAGAGTCAATGGAGGACGTCTCGCGTAGCAAGGTCGGCCGAGGTCTTGACCAGCCTCGGTTCGATTAAAATGGTGAGCTTCCGGTACGGTGGATGAGGGACCAAGGAAGCGGCCTATGAGTGAAGCGCTAGGTCACCTGCGAAGGATCCTAGAGGGTGCTGACCATACGGTGCTCGGGCTCTGGGTCGCCCAGGATACCCACGCGTGCGTCGAGGAAGATATTGGAACAAGGAGTAAGAGTTGTTTTGTGAAACCGGGCATGGATCTGGTTGACTGACCTTGCTGGTCCTCAACGGATGAGTCCATGGCTCTTTTATATGGATCTGTTGGTTGATCTTGCTGATCTTCAACGAGAGTCCATCTTGATAAGTGATTATATTACCGAGTATTATGGGCTAGGAACTATGGAAACGGCCTCTGTGTGGACAGGTGGTGAGCGTTCTAGTTGCCAATGATGCCATAGATACTCTGATGAAGGAATGATGGGAAATTATGAATCAACTGGATAATTTGGGAGATTGTGATAAGTGGTACTATGGTTTCATTAAAGGATTGTTTTAAAGTTAGCTGATGCTAAGAAAAAGTCAATTTTCATATTGGGTGTGTAAGTGGTGTGGCTAGTTTTATGTTTGCATGAAATTCTGGCTAGGGGGCCTTGGAACTCTTTTCCTTGGTACCCGGGACAAAACCTAACCAAATTCCAAATTGGATCCCATCACTACAGTGGTTGGGCGGTTGGCTAACCCATGGGATCGGATGGGGTTAGGCTGGACTGATGGATCCGTAAATCGAGACTCAATTTCTGTTATTACGATAGATAAAGTAAATCCCGGATAGTAATTGTTCTATGGATAGGAATCAACGGCTGTGCCTCCTTGGTGGGGAAAAAAGCGTTGATCCCAATGATCCAAGTGCAAGTTTCTTCCTTGATCTGACCAAGTATCTTTATAGATGCAGTCGGATTTGTTTGATCAGTAATAGTTTTGACTACGTTAGAGTAAAAATTATCCTGGTGGAATCGCCCGTGCTTTCCGGATAAGGGAAGTTTTTCCGGGTCTGGTTTTGGAAAAACCGACGGATTAGTCTTTTGTCCGGATATCCGTGGACGAGGCCCCGAGTGTGGGACCCTGCCTCGCGTAAGAAGTGCTACTTCCGCTGCTAGTACCCCGAATCCGTTGCGCGGTGGGAACAGGGATCTCACAGTTGGTATCAGAGCATTTGGTTAATAAAGATCAACTGAGAAGACAAATATGTCAAAAATTTATCAAGAAGCACAAAAAGGTTGTAATTGTGTGATATAATTCATACAATTTGATATTCAAACTGAAATTCGTAATTTGGTAATTGGGTCTTCAGATGGAAGTACCGCAATTATATAGAATCCCTGACTTGCTTGAGGCCTAGACATGATGGTATTTACCTTATAATTCCAAGAGCCACGACTACCCGTATATACCGGGAGTATACTGCAGCTCTTTACTGACAGTATATACGAGTAAATCTAAGACTTGAAATTATAAGCGTTAATGCTATCCAGATGATGAATTCGAATGTGGTTGATATGATTTTTAATTCTGTTTGAGAATTGATGAATTGAATTGGATTCTGATTGAAAATTCTGATTGAAAAATGATGATTTCTGAAATTAGTTGAAATATAAAAATCTGAACAAAACCACAATGAGGATGAATGGGACGAGTCCCAGTGATGATATTCATAACTGGAATGATGATAATGAATTCAGCAAATCACTATGAGATTAGTGGGTTGTGCTGTCAAATTGTTACTGTTAACACTTGATCAGTAGATCAAGTTAAGGAATGACAAATTGAGAACTTGCTTGACTGAAATTCCCGTGGAGGAATGTTCAGAAGGAAATTTTTCGGTCTAATGGACCATTATCATGTTAAAGATATGAATGATATGATCTGAATATTAATGATGAGTTCTATATAAGGGATATTTATCCCAGTGTTCTGCTGGGTTGACCAGAATATAAGGAACCCCAAAATAAAATTGGATGTTAAGAAAAAGAGTTGTCCTCTACCTTGCGAGATGAGGACATCTCGCACTTTTTAAGTGGGGTAGAATGTAAGATTCCTCCCCAGCCTTCGAGGTATACAGGAGTAAGAATCTCCCTTTCTGATCTTATAATTATTCCCTCTCTAAAATAAAAGAAAGTTCTGTTTAACAAAGGAAGACCCTTTTCCTAGAATACTTCTCAAGAGTCCCACCTGTTTTAAGGATTCAGAACAATGAGTTCAGAAGTGAGAATCGATGTTTTGGATATCAAGGTTTTGGTCTTCATTCGAGTACGGCCCAAAAGAAGTTCTTTATCTCTTGGGGAGTATATGAAGTTATCCCCCAGATATTGTGAGCCTTATATCTGAATTCAATGAAAGTAGGTGACTTAGCCTACAAGCTTCTTTTATCTCTTCATCTCAAAATTCTTAATGCCTTCTATAGAAAAATGTGTCAAACCCAAATCATGGAAAGACGGTAAAACTTCAGTGGGGCAAGTTATCGTTGGCTTCTAAGTTACGCTAGCTCCTTCCTTTATATAAGTCGTAACTTTTACTTGTCGCTCACAGTAATCTTACTTCCATCGATCTCCCTTCTTCTTAATCTCCTTCATGGCTTGGCAACAGGAATTAGTTTTATCCATAATGATTCCTCACCTTCAAGACGCAAGTGAGTCTGTGAAGAAGGATTTTATAGAACAGTATGAGCGCTCACTTTTCCCTCACTTGGGAACTTCTGTAGCTCAGACCAAATGGCGGACCTATCAAGACATAACTAGGGTAACACCCTGGGGTCAGCAACACTTTCGTAACAATGTCCGCTTGGCCATGGTTATCGAAGCCTTGGGTTTGGGTCCCCGATACTACTGCATCATGAGATCAAGACATCTTGGGTTTTCTGAGCGGGTCTTCTTACTGGCATGTTTTCTTCCTCATGAGAAGATATGCCTTTATCCCGTTTTTGGCTTGCCTCTCAGAGGTCCTTTTGTTAGATCACCTCATACCACTGAGATAGGTGCAGCAATAACCAACAGAATTATTCCCATAGATGAGTTACCTTATACTTGTGCAGCTTGTGAGGACTGCTTTTGTGATCATATGATGGACGGGCTTATGGAAGTGTAAAGAGTTCTTCTATCTTTACTGTATAAGTTCCGAGAATGAATAAAGTTTAAATCTTGTTCTTATGTTGAATCTTGCTCTCTTTAAGACGTTTCTTGGTGGTTAATCTTGATTAAAATTTTTCTCTAAGTCTCATATTCGTGCATCTTGCGAAATTATCCCAGTTTGCGAGATGAGGACATCTCGCATTTTTTAAGTGGGGTAGAATGTAAGATTCCTCCCCCACCCCCTTTTTGATGTCTAGTATCTTCCCCTGTAATCAATCCCTCTTCAGAAATATAAAGACCTTGTTTCTATCTGTTTTAGCCTAGAGAGAGAAAAATATTCTAGAGAGAGAATATTCAGATTTTGAATATTTTTGGATAGAAAAATATCTCTTCTAATTCAGATGAGTTCCCCTGAAACAGAAATTCAAAAAGAATTTTCCAATGTGCAATTGAAATTAATTGAAAATAGGTATAAAGAACCTTAGCCTAAGGGTCTAGATTTTCAGAAATCTTTAGACTATGGTCCAATTAAGGTTCCTATGGACCAATAGCATCAATCCATGTGTAGGGAGGAGATAAATCCAACTTGTAAAAAAAAAAACCCAAAAATGAGTAAATGCTCACATGAGGTGAAGAGTTGAAAATGTACAAGGTTTATTAGTAAAAAACTATGTGCAATATTAAAAATATGAGATATTTTGGGTATAATGATTTTATTATGACACATATGTAAGGAAGGGGAGTCCCTTAAATGCTCACATAAGATAAAGAGTTGAAAATGTACAAGGTTTATTAGTAAAAAACTATGAGCAATATTAAAAATATGAGATATTTTGGGTATCCAAAAATGAGTAAATGCTCACATAAGATGAAGAGTTGAAAATGTACAAGGTTTATTAATAAAAAACTATGAGCAATATTAAAATGATTCCATTATGACACATATGTAAGGAAGGGGAGTTCTTTAAAGGAGGTGCATATTTCACATAAGATGAAGAGTTGAAAATGTACAAGGTTTATTAGTAAAAAAACTATGAGCAATATTAAAATGATTCCATAATGACACATATGTAAGGAAGGGGAGTTCTTTAAAGGAGGTGCATATTTCACATGCTTGAATGAGTTTTAAACTCATAAAAATTGAGATATTTCATCTCTCCTCTCTCCTCATTCAAGTCTAGTTCCAAAAAGTTAGCTTAACTGACCTAAAAATGGTCAAAAATTGACCAAACTGATTTGGAAAATTCTAGAATCAGTTTGTTTGGTTAGGAGCTCAATTTTTCCTATAAATAGAAGCCTCCCCCTTGTTGAAAAATAGTTAGTGTTTATGCATCGTTACTCTACTCCACCTAAGCCAAGAACTGTGAATTCATTTAATAATTCACTAGTTTTTGGAGCTTCCCTCTTTCTTCAATCCCCATTAGTGGCTCCATCAACATACTTAACCAATTGATTGGTTGGGGGCCTCTACCGTGAACAAAGAATCAAGCAAGTTGTAAGGTAATTAGTGAATATTGATCTTTCTATAATTTCTCAATGTTTCTCTCTTCTCAACCCCTCTCAAGCTTGAGAAGTTTAATTGGTATGGTTTTTTTTTAAATACTATTGAAGTTTGAATAGTAGTGAAGAGTTACATAAGTTAATAAATGCTATTGAAGTTAATTTTCATTTATGTTTAAATTCTAATGATTTTTATGTAAACTCTCTCTCTCACTCAAGAAATGGTCATACTCATGACCCGTTCTCAATCCAAATCAAGCTTTTCATAAAGCTTTTCCTTAACCCAAGATTAAGCTATGCTTGAGGCCAATTTAATGGCTTTTTTCTATGCTTTTAGTTATGCATATTGATGATTCAATCCACTATAGATTAATGATCCAATTAGAGATCATTTTAATTATTTTCTTAATGATAAGCTTTATCCCTTAGAAAAAATTGAGATTTATCAGTCATAGCAGCGGAGCTATGGCAAAATTTTTATAAAAATTATGCATAAAATAATTTCATTCAAAGCATAAAAAGAGGACTTCCTACCATATTCTAGGAATTATCATCCTAGATTAATTGAAAGAATTTCATTATAATCATGGAGAAATTGAATTTTAATATCATGCATAAAGGATAATTTTTTTATATCAAAAGTGTTACTTTTATCATTTTTAATTTTCATGCATAGAAGTATGCATAAAGGAAAAAATTTTATATCAAAAGTGTTACTTTTATCATTTTTAATTTTCATACATAGAAGTATGCATAAAGGATAATTTTTTTATATCAAAAGTGTTACTTTTATCATATTG
Organism: Cibotium barometz; assembly: GCF_041138505.1. Taxonomy (NCBI): domain Eukaryota; kingdom Viridiplantae; phylum Streptophyta; class Polypodiopsida; order Cyatheales; family Cibotiaceae; genus Cibotium; species Cibotium barometz. Next base: position 34,047,429 of record NC_141055.1, on the reverse strand, counting down.
GATTTCATGCATAGAGGTATGCATAAAAGTTGAATATTTTATTATAAAAGTGTTACTTTTAGCATAATTGAATTTCATGCATAGAGGTATGCATAAAAGATATGGGAAGTGATAAGATATGATAAGATGCATGTGGATGTGGATGTGGATGTATGAATGTGGATGTATGGATGTGAATGTGGATGTGGATGTGGATGTATGAATGTGGATGTATGGATGTGGATGTGGATGTATGAATGTGGATGTATGGATGTGAATGTGGATGTGGATGTGGATGTATGAATGTGGATGTATGGATGTATGAATGTGGATGTAGGGATGTGAATGAGGATGTAGATGTGGATGCATGGATGTAAATGTGGATGTGGATGTATGGATGTATGCATGTAGATGTGGATGCATGAATGTGGATGTATGGATGTGAATGAGGATATAGATGTGGATGTATGGATGTGAATGTACATGTAGATAAAGATGTATATATGTGAATGGGAATGTGGATGTGGATGTATGTATGCATGTGGATGTGGATATGGATGTGTATGTATGAATGTGGATATGGGATGTGGATGTATAAATGAGGATGTGAAAATGGAGATAAGCATGTAGATGTGGATGCATGAATGTGGATGTATGGATGTGAATGAGGATATAGATGTGGATGTATGGATGTGAATGTGCATGTAGATATGGATGTATATATGTGAATGGGAATGTGGATGTGGATATGGATGTGTATGTATGAATGTGGATATGGGATGTGGATGTATAAATGAGGATGTGAAAATGGAGATAAGCATGTAGATGTGGATGTATGGATGTGAATGTGGGTGTGGATGTGGATGTATGAATGTGGATGTATGGATGTGAATGAGGATGTGGATGTGGATGCATGGATGTAAATGTGGATTTGTATGTATGGATGTAGGCATGTAGATGTGGATGCATGAATGTGGATGTATGGATGTGAATGAGGATATAGATGTGGATGTATGGATGTGAATGTGCATGTAGATATGGATGTATAGATGTGAATGAGAATGTGGATGTGGATGTGGATGTATGTATGTATGTATGTGGATGTGGATGTATGAATGAGGACGTGATAATGAATGTATGCATGTGGATGTGGATATGGATGTGTATGTATGAATGCGGATATGGATGTGTATGTATGAATGTGGATATGGGATGTGGATGTATAAATGAGGATGTGAAAATGGAGATAAGCATGTAGATGTGGATGTATGGATGTGAATGTGGATGTGGATGTGGATGTATGGATGTGGATATGGATGTGAATATATGATATGTGATGTGAAGGAATCTGAAGTGAAGAGATGGAAAATGATATGATTGGATGAGTACACATATAAATGAAATGTGGAATAAGTAATGTGGATTGCATGAGGGATAATGTGGAAAAATGAGAGTTAATATAGAAATTGTATTTGTAAACTGTTTGTAAATGCTGTTTGTAAATGGCTGTTTTATGTCAAGAATGCTGGGAAAGCATTTTGACCGTCTAGTGATTAAGGTCGTGGAGACCTAACTGATAAAGTTGCAACTGCTGACGGAGAGTCAATGGAGGACGTCTCGCGTAGCAAGGTCGGCCGAGGTCTTGACCAGCCTCGGTTCGATTAAAATGGTGAGCTTCCGGTACGGTGGATGAGGGACCAAGGAAGCGGCCTATGAGTGAAGCGCTAGGTCACCTGCGAAGGATCCTAGAGGGTGCTGACCATACGGTGCTCGGGCTCTGGGTCGCCCAGGATACCCACGCGTGCGTCGAGGAAGATATTGGAACAAGGAGTAAGAGTTGTTTTGTGAAACCGGGCATGGATCTGGTTGACTGACCTTGCTGGTCCTCAACGGATGAGTCCATGGCTCTTTTATATGGATCTGTTGGTTGATCTTGCTGATCTTCAACGAGAGTCCATCTTGATAAGTGATTATATTACCGAGTATTATGGGCTAGGAACTATGGAAACGGCCTCTGTGTGGACAGGTGGTGAGCGTTCTAGTTGCCAATGATGCCATAGATACTCTGATGAAGGAATGATGGGAAATTATGAATCAACTGGATAATTTGGGAGATTGTGATAAGTGGTACTATGGTTTCATTAAAGGATTGTTTTAAAGTTAGCTGATGCTAAGAAAAAGTCAATTTTCATATTGGGTGTGTAAGTGGTGTGGCTAGTTTTATGTTTGCATGAAATTCTGGCTAGGGGGCCTTGGAACTCTTTTCCTTGGTACCCGGGACAAAACCTAACCAAATTCCAAATTGGATCCCATCACTACAGTGGTTGGGCGGTTGGCTAACCCATGGGATCGGATGGGGTTAGGTTGGACTGATGGATCCGTAAATCGAGACTCAATTTCTGTTATTACGATAGATAAAGTAAATCCCGGATAGTAATTGTTCTATGGATAGGAATCAACGGCTGTGCCTCCTTGGTGGGGAAAAAAGCGTTGATCCCAATGATCCAAGTGCAAGTTTCTTCCTTGATCTGACCAAGTATCTTTATAGATGCAGTCGGATTTGTTTGATCAGTAATAGTTTTGACTACGTTAGAGTAAAAATTATCCTGGTGGAATCGCCCGTGCTTTCCGGATAAGGGAAGTTTTTCCGGGTCTGGTTTTGGAAAAACCGACGGATTAGTCTTTTGTCCGGATATCCGTGGACGAGGCCCCGAGTGTGGGACCCTGCCTCGCGTAAGAAGTGCTACTTCCGCTGCTAGTACCCCGAATCCGTTGCGCGGTGGGAACAGGGATCTCACAGCAGATCATCATATATATAGAAGTAGCCTCTTTTGCATCATTTCATATATCTCCTTGGAGTTGGATCATGTATAGTCAGTAGTAGTTAGTAGCCCATTTGGGAAGGCCTGTGGTCAAGCATACATGTAAGCTTTTCCATGTACATAATACGTATACTAAAAACTAGTCTATCCTATGTCACATTGGTATCAGAGTATCAGGTGCAGCCACATCACCAAGCACTACAGGTCCCACAGCTTCACATCAGAAAATGCAAAGTTCACTGGTCTCTCTCTTCTCTCATGCATTTTGCATTAAGGTTCCTACAGAGTGCTTAAGAGCTGTGATTACGGCATGAAGGCTTCCGCTTTTCACATTGGTATCAGAGCATTAGGTGCAGGTGCAGCCACATCACCAAGCACGTCCTACAACTTCACATCAGAATATGCTAAGTTCATCAGTCTTTCTCTCTCTCTCTCTCTCTCTCTCTCTCTCTCTCTCTCTCTCTCTCTCTTCTTTCATGCGTTTTGCATGAAGGTTCCTACAGAGTGTTTAAGGGCTGTGATTAAGGCATGAAGGCTTCGGCTATGTCACATTGGTATCAGAGCATTAGGTGCAGCCACATTGCCAAGCACTACAGGTCCCATAGCTTCACATCAAAATATGCAAAGTCGTATACCCCGACTAGTAATCATGGCTTGAGTAGTAGCCACACCCACCCTACCTTCATCGCGTGATGACCAACCTCCACCCCAGGGGCGTCATACTTGCACCACAAGGGCATTGTCATAAGGGGTGTATAGGTCCAAGCAAGGTAAACGCAAGCAATTCAGAAGCATCAGGAAGGTCAGGCATGCATTAGGTGAATCCTCAGCATTTAGCCCATGGAAGTTAGGCGCTCAAAGGAGTACCTCAGTGGCATCCCGAGAACAGGAGGTGCAACCTCAGCTAGGTTCCATGATAACCTAAGTCATAAGTCATCAGTGCGTTAAGGGACAAGGGTATGCATGCAAGGGGACAACATTGGAGCATATGCACAGTCATGGAGTGGAATTAGAGGCTAAACAAGAGATTGTGTTAAGTTGCCAGGGAAGAAGTATGACAAAGTTGGAATACCAGAGCAATCAAGGGATGATGACAGGCATCCAAACTTCAAAGTCAAAGACAAGAGAAAGTCGGATTCCCGTCATCAAGCTCAACAGGAGGGGATATCACGTGGACAAGGTAGTGCCATGGCTAATCCCAGATCTAAATCCCTCATTAGGCAGCTTTAGCTGCATTTAGGGCATGTAGCATCCAATTGACAGCATATTTCAGCAATGATGTGTCAATCAGCACCATCTAAGCACAGTCGGCAGCATCTTATGATCAATCCGTATCAGTTATGACCACAAATGTGAAGCGATAACATTTTATTTGACATTTTACTCAGTCGTCTGATTAAATACAGGCCGACAGCACTAGAAGGTGGCCAACCAGCAGCAAATCATCATATGTATAGAAGTAGCCTCTTTTGCATCATTTCGTATATCTCCCTCTTGGAGTTGGATCATGTATAGTCAGTAGAAGTAGTCAGTAGCCAACAGAAGGAAGTCATTCTCCATGACTTGAAGTGTCACATGCATAAGGCAGTGCCATGGCTAATCCCAGATCTAAATCCCTCATTAGGCAGCTTTAGGTGCATTTAGGGTATGTAGCATCCAATCGACAGCATATTTCAGCAATGATGCGTCAGTCGGCAGCATCTCATGATCAGTCCGTAGCAGTTATGACCACACATGTGAAGTGATAACATTTTATTTGACATTTTACCCAGTCATGGGATTAAATACAGGCCAACAGCAATAGAAGATGACCGACCAACAGCAGATCGTCATATATATAGAAGTAGCCTCTTTTGCATCATTTCATATATCTCCTTGGAGTTGGATCATGTATAGTCAGTAGTAGTTAGTAGCCCATTTGGGAAGGCCTATGGTCAAGCATACATGTAAGCTTTTCCATGTACATAATACGTATACTAAAAACTAGTCTATCCTATGTCACATTGGTATCAGAGTATCAGGTGCAGCCACATCACCAAGCACTACAGGTCCCACAGCTTCACATCAGAAAATGCAAAGTTCATTGGTCTCTCTCTCTCTCTCTTCTCTCATGCATTTTGCATTAAGGTTCCTACAGAGTGCTTAAGAGCTGTGATTACGGCATGAAGGCTTCCGCTTTTCACATTGGTATCAGAGCATCAAGTGCAAGTGCAGGTGTAGCCACATCACCAAGCACGTCCTACAACTTCACATCAGAATATGCTAAGTTCATCAGTCTTTCTCTCTCTCTCTCTCTCTTCTTTCATGCGTTTTGCATGAAGGTTCCTACATAGTGTTTAAGGGCTGTGATTAAGGCATGAAGGCTTTGGCTATGTCACATTGGTATCAGAGCATTAGGTGCAGCCACATTGCCAAGCACTACAGGTCCCATAGCTTCACATCAAAATATGCAAAGTCGTATACCCCGACTAGTAATCATGGCTTGAGTAGTAGCCACACCCACCCTACCTTCATCGCGTGATGACCAACCTCCACCCCAGGGGCGTCATACTTGCACCACAAGGGCATTGTCATAAGGGGTGTATAGGTCCAAGCAAGGTAAACGCAAGCAATTCAGAAGCATCAGGAAGGTCAGGCATGCATTAGGTGAATCCTCAGCATTCAGCCCATGGAAGTTAGGCGCTCAAAGGAGTAGCTCAGTGGCTTCCTGCATGCAAGGGGACAACATTGGAACATATGCACAGTCATGGAGTGGAATTAGAGGCTAAACAAGAGATTGTGTTAAGTTGCCAGGGAAGAAGTATGACAAAGTTGGAATACCAGAGCAATCAAGGGATGATGACAGGCATCCAAACTTCAAAGTCAAAGACAGAGAAAGTCGGATTCCCGTCATCAAGCTCAACAACCCTAATGGATTTCCATGATGCTGAACGCAAAAAGTTACAAGCCTCTTCATCAACGAAAGCCTCTGTACACAATGACCTCCCATCTGCGTGACAACGACCAACTCCGATAAAGCATCTACTCCTTCAACCCCATCCTCACCAACAAGTTCGATGCCAAAACCTCGCAGTCAGCAGCTATTCCTAAAGAAGTTCCCCATGCGCAACCATCTATCTCTAACAAGGAACTCAAAGGAAAAGCCTCGGAGCATATGCCTCTTCATTAACAAATCTCACCAAAGGAGACAACCGTATGCTCAAAAGCCTCATCCATCTGCAGCCACTCCACACGAGACTCTAGCCTCATCATCGTCAAAAATACCCATGAGTCTCAAACCTACAGCCTCAGAGCCATCTAATGAAGGAGGGCTCACAACCTTCCACTTCAAACAAAAATAAAAATTCCACCAAGATAACAAAAATCAAGGTATCTTAATGGTATCAACATGTGGGTGGAGAAGCAGCTACTTGTTGCTCAAGGCTACTATGAAGGTGCCAATCAAATTTGGGTGCCTCGATAGACAAAGCCTCTTCCTCAACGTAGCACTCAAAGGCCAAGGAAAAATAAAAGTTCTCCACAACACCATCCACAAAAGCCTATGCGAGTTCCTCAAAGAACTCCACCAAGTCAACAAGTGTGGGTACCAAAAAAATTACTACAAACACAAGGACACTACCAAAGTAATACCAAATCTTGAATTCCCAAGTGCATCAAAAAGTCCCCTAAGCATGCTTAAAGAAACAAACATAAGCACCAAAGGCATCAGCCCACCAATTTATAATGTTCATCAAAGATGGGTGCCTGTGCACGTGCTTCAACAAGGATACTATGATGGTAATTCCATCATATGGTTGCCAAAATTGAACAAAGTGAAGACAGCCTCGCCATCAACTTTAATCCCAATAGCTTCACCTAAAGTTCGACAAGAATGGAGGCCCAAGAAACACCAAGCAAGTCACTCAACCACTCTCGTGCATTCAGCACCTACACAAGAGCTTGTGTGTTCAAGCAACCCCAATGGTAACTAACCAGTAGTCTTACATACCACCTCGACAACATTTGCGCCAAAAATTTAAGAATCAATTCCCACATCTACAACGAAGACTTATGAGCGTATCAAAGACAAACTCACAATGCTCTTTTCACCATATGTGAAGTGTAAGTGTAGAAGCTACGAGGTAGACATAAGAACGTACTCTCTCAAAAGGAGAGTAGCCGCAAGAACCTATTGCTCGCAAGGTGGTAACCCAAAAAAAAAACACACACAAACACAAGGGAGTCACACATATGGCCTACCTAAAAGTGGTAGAATAACACAAACAACTCCCAAGGATCTTAAATAGCCATTCCATTTTTGTTAAGCTTATAGCTTACTATTCTTTTGGCTAAGTTAATGTAGCAGCTACTCCATAAGTACATATCCATACTCATGCACACTGGAGCTCTAGATGGGGGGTTTAGAATTAGGGTTGCAGGAAAGCACACAAAGCTTGGAGAAGAAGAAGCAAGAATGCACACAACACACAGTGTATTAAATTGTGTCAATGTACAAAGATAAGTTAGCCCTAGAATAATGGGCGTATATACAAGCCAGGGGAAAAAACCTCCTAAAGAGGGAAAAAGAGCCCCGGCGGTCCTAAGTGTGTTCACACACATCACTGCCTATATATATGGCAACAAATCCCCCCTGGGAGTGATGGTGTGAACGAGAGCTGGCACTCATGTATAGGGAAGTGCCATGCCCGAAGTAGATCAGTCCACAAAGGGGAGCAAGCCCAAAGCTTTGCGGAAAGCTTCAAACTTCTCACGAGGAAGCGCCTTTGTGAAAAGATCGGCGAGGTTGTCCTACGTTGGCACATATGCCAAGCTGATCTCTCCTTCTGAGAGTCTCTCCCCGACATAGTGATAATGCACCTCAATGTGCTTTGTGTGAGCATGAAAAATTAGGTTTCTCGCAACTTCCAATGCGCTCTGACTGTCAGTGTAGATAGAGGTGGCAGACTCCTGTCCAACACCCAAGTCCCATAAGCCGTCTGAGCCACACACACTCAACCGTAACTGTGAAAGTTGCCATATACTCAGCTTCACAACTAGAAGTGGCCATAGTAGGTTGCTTCTTGCTCAACCAAGATATGCATGAGCTACCAAGCATGAAACAAAAACCACTTGTGGACACTCTTGTGTCATAGCAACCAGTCCAATCTGAGTCCGAAAAAGCATGTAAATCTGGCGGCAACAATCCCCCCTTTTGGGATAAAACAGCCCAAGATGTATGGTGCCACTCAAGTAGCGAAAGATGCATTTAACTACCTTCCAATGCTGAGACCTTGGGCTATGCATAAACCTGCTCACCTTGGGCTATGCATGAACCTGCTCACCTGTGAGACTGCAAACTGAATGTCCGGCCGCCTCGTAATACATACATAAATAAGGCAACCAACAGCTGTCTGATAGAGTGTGACATCAAAGTGATCTCCAGCATCATGAAGACTCAACAGCAATAGACTTGCAGTCTTCAAGGCCAAATCTCCGCAACAATGTCTCAATATACTTTGTCTGACACAAAGCAATACCTCCATCACACTGCTTAAATTGTATACCCAAATAATGATGCAAATGTCCCAAATCTGATATCTCAAAAGAGGCATTCAAACCAGCCTTAAAATCAGCAATATGACTCTCATTTGGTCCTATGAGCAGCATGTCATCGACATAGAGAGCAATGATTAGATGTACATCATCCACACGTTTAATATACAAAGTGCTTTCTGTTGGACTATTCTGAAAACCATGTGCAGTCAAATATGCATGTATCTTTTCATACCAAGCTCGTGGAGCTTGCTTTAAACCATATAAAGCCTTTTTCAACCTGCACACTATGTTTTCCTTCCCTCTTTGAACAAAACCACGAGGCTGCGATACATACACCTCCTCATGCAAATCTCCATTCAAGAACGCAGTCTTTATGTCCAACTGATGTACATTCCAACCATTATGAGCTGCCAATGCACAAATGCTATGAATGGTAGTCATACGACAAGTGGGAGCAAAGGTCTCATCAAAATCAATGCCCTTTTCTTGAGCATAACCCTTTGCAACAAGTCTAGCCTTATAGTGATCAACACTGCCATCTCGCTTTCGTTTCAACTTAAAAACCCACTTACATCCAATGACCTTTTTACCAATAGGCAAATCACACAAAGACCATGTACCAGTCTTCATTATAGCATCATATTCACTTTGCATTGTAGCCAACCAATTTTTTGATTTTTGTGTCTCATCAAATGAAAGAGGTTCTTCCTCTTCACACATACTAGACACAGCCAAAGCATAACAATCTGATGCATAAGAGGCATGCTGAAAACCTGAACGAGTACGACTAGACATAGGTGCATCAATTTTACTATCATGCAAGGTTTGCACCAGCCATTTAGACATACCTCTAACCTGCTCATTTTCAGCCCTATCCTCATAAATTACATCCTGTAAATCTGCATCAGAAATAGGCTGATCTATGATGTCGTTTGAAATCTGCATAGGCTGAATATTTGCCTCATTAGGACTTACATTTGAATTTCCACCTGTAAACAGAGGCAACAACGTATCAAATACATCCCGTGAGCTCACACTTGTCTCTTTGGTACATGATAACAAAGGTATCACAGCATCTTACACAAAAACAACATCTCGACTAATCAAGATACGCTTTGACTCTGCGGATGATACAATCTATAACCCTTGCTCTCAGCACTGTTACCAACAAAAATGCATTTGACAGCCTTATCATCCAATTTTCTACGTTGTTGTACAGGCACTAAAGCATAGGCCAAGCAACCAAAGACACGCAAGTGACCAATAGAAGGCTTCGTGCCATGCCAAGCTTCGTATGGAGTAACATACTACAAGGCCTTAGTGGGACACTGTTGAGTACATATGCAGCACACATGATAGCCTCAAGCCAAAACGCATGTGGCAAAGCTTGGCTCTTGACCATACATCATGCCATCTCCATAAGCGACCTGTTTTTCCTCTCAGCAACACCATTTTGTTGAGGGGTATACGGCACTGTACATTGGTGTTTTATCCCACAACTAGCCAGAAATGCATCAAACTCTTTAGACATGTACTCCCCCCCCCTCGATCAGAATGGAGGGTGCCCACAGTACAATTGGATACATTTTCAACCTTAGTGGGACACCTGTTGAGTACATATGCAGCACACATGACAGCCTCAAGCCAAAACGCATGTGGCAAAGCTTGGCTCTTGACCATACATCGCGCCATCTCCATAAGTGACCTGTTTTTCCTCTCAGCAACAACATTTTGCTGAGGGGTATACGGCACTGTACATTGGTGTTTTATCCCACGACTAGCCAGAAATGCATCAAACTCTTTAGACATGTACTCCCTCCCTCGATCAGAACAACGGAGGGTGCCCACAGTACAATTGGATACATTTTCAACCATAAGCAAAAACTGTTTGAAGCACAAAAACACTTCGGACTTTGCATGCATGCCTTGAGTAATCATCAATGAAAGTCACGAAGTGCAAGTGTTTACCAAATGACGGAGTTTGCATAGGCCCACATACATCACTATGTACAAGTTGCAATTTGCGAGTGGCCCGCACAGAACCATCCTTTGGAAACACAAAACGTTGCATTTTGCCCAAAATACAGCCTTCACAAACATGTTTTAATGGTGCCTCAAGAGGGGGCAATGAAGCAACCATATCAAATTTCTGCAAACGCAGCAAACTAGCAAAGTTCAGATGACCAAAATGAGCATGCCATAGTTTTGCATCTGAAACTACCTTTTCATCAAAAACTGCATTTGTTGAATCTTCCACACACTTGTAATAAGAATTGAGCCTATACAGCCCACGAAACAAGGTGCTAGATGCAATAATCGTATCACCAGAAGTCAAATCATGAACAGTACATCTGTCATCCACAAATTTGACTACAAGTCCAAGTCTAGCAAGTGCAGAGACAGATAAAACAATAGATTCTTCTTTATCCCTGGCACATACAAAGCATCTGAAAGTGTGAAAGTGCTGCCATTTGCAGCAATAAGCATAATTTTACCAACACCCTTCACTGGGTAAGAAGCATTATTGGCACATGTGACAATATTCCCATTAGAGATAGCCTCAAGACAAGTGAACATATCACGATGCGAGGTAATGTGCTTTGTAGCACCACTGTCAAAATACCATACACATCAGAGTCAACAGAAACTGCCAAACATGCATCATGTACAGATGGGTCATACTGGCAATACACGCTAAACGCCCATTCTGTATCCTGCACAACATTTGCAGAATCTGCATTTGTAGAAGCATCCGCTATTGTGGCTGCATTTGACTCTTTCTTCTTTGCCTCTTTAGCCTTTAGCTTAGGGAAATTCTTAATGACATGATCAGTTGCCTTACAATAGTTGCACCTGATTTTTTTTCTTGCCTTTATCAAGAGCCTTCTCAGACCTATTGTTGCTACCTGTGGAAGGAGAAGAAGTTGCAGACCTACTAATAGGAGAAGAAACAGTGGAAGGGGCTGCCTTACCACTTCTTCTCTGCTGGGCAGCAACAAATGCCTGATCAACTGCACGCTGCCTAGCCCTATTTTGCCTGGACTGCGCTTCTTGCAAGAGCTTGTTGACTAAAGTATCATACTTGACAACATCAGGTCTGTCCTCAGTAACAAGTCTCCACGTGGAAGCAAAAGTCTGATATGACTCAGGTAAAGTATCAAGAACAGTCTGCACAAGAGAATGATCAGGAATAATCTCACCTGTAGAAATCAACTGTTCCTTGAGATCTTTAATCTCAGCAAGAAAAACATTCATGTCATCATCTTCCTGCATAATCTTCGATTCTATCTCTTTACGCAGGCAAGAGATTTTTGCCTCGTTACGACCTGCATACAAACCAGCTAGAATATCCCAAGCCTATTTTGATGTTTTAGCTGAATGAATATGTGGAGTGATGTTACGTTTGACAGAAAGTGCAATCAAGGCATGAGCCTGCGCATCTTTACCATCCCAACGAGCTTGTTCAGCAGTGGGTAAAATAACAGCAACAGTAGAGCTGCTAGAACCTGCAACATCCTCAACAGATCCTACATCCACAGAACCTAGACGTACATCCATACCCTGCATAATGTTCCACACTCCTTTTGCAACTAAAACATGCTGCATCATGTATGCCCAAAGTGGGGTAGTTGCTGTCTCCATCCAATTTGTCATCAGCAGACAACATGCGAAATACATCATTGCTGTTATCAGCCATGGCCACTGACTAAAACTGATGCAAAAGCTACCTGTGTAATGAAGCAAAGACTTAACAGAAAATAACTCGTGCTATGTAGCATGGTCCACAATAGAATACGTATACCTGTTTTGCAAAAAACTACACTGTCAAAATTTCTCAATCGGAGAACGTGAGTCGGAGGGTGCTAGCGGCGTAGCCCTGGGAGCTGATGTTGCCTGCTCTGATACCAATTGTTAGAATTAGGGTTGCAGGAAAGCACACAGAGCTTGGAGAAGAAGAAGCAAGAATGCACACAACACACAGTGTATTAAATTGTGTCAATGTACAAAGATAAGTTAGCCCTAGAATAATGGGCGTATATACAAGCCGGGGGAAAAAACCTCCTAAAGAGGGAAAAAGTGCCCCGGCGGTCCTAAGTGTGTTCACACACATCACTGCCTCTATATATGGCAACAGGGGGGCCATGGTGGGTGAAAGCCTGGTCAATGGTACAACCCATCACCTGAAAATTTCTTTAAAACTGCAAATCTCTCGAAACAAAAATCTTCACAACACAATGATCTCTAATCCTTAGCAGAGATATCTTAGCCTTGCAAGTCGGCGTAATTCTTTCAAGTTTCACCAATGAGTGGCTACTTCAACACAGAGCAGTTCAATAAGAGTCTATATGACTCACTTCTTGTACTTCATGTATATCTGCTTCCTAAGAGCATTTGAATATACATAAAAACATAAAAAGCACATGGAAAGAAGCATGCAAGGCCCATGCATTATTTCAACCAACTTGCAAGTGTATAATTGGATGCACATTATACATCTATGACTGCACATGTAACCTTGCTTATGATTGCCAAAAACAAAGTGAGCAAAAAACCCCCAAAAAAAACATGCTCACACAAATATAAAAATGCAATTACTCGCAAAAATCCCCACCGCCCACCCCGTTAGGAATTCCCAATAAATCACTAACATTTTCATTCACTAACTAGCTTTTCTTATTACTTCTCGAGGAACAAAGACCATTGAAGGTCACTCAACATCAAAACCATCTACAAGTTTGTCAATTCTTCCTACACAAAATTCTTCAACGCGATCACGAAGACGCGATCACCAATCAAGAAAGGGAGAATGTTAATGTATTCCTAGGGTTAACAAGAGCTACTGCCATTATCTTACATCAAGTAGTCAAGGTAGATACACCAAAAACTCATACATTCAAGATATAAAGCAATGGTGTCCAAAGCTACAACTTAGATAGACACCCGTAATGATCAGATAGAATACTTAAGGCGATTCCCGCTCCAAGAGCGTGTGATAGCAAGTTAGGATGAATTCCCAAGTGATGTACTTCATGGATATATTATGAGAGTAGTCATTGTAATAGCACGAGGTCTCTTATGAGCCTAAAGTGCCCGGTCGGCCACAATTTAAGTGAGTGTGAACACTTATGGCCATGTATATAAGTGAATTTCTCTCATAATACAACATACTCTCCCGTTGTGCAATAGAGTCTTGCTCTTGCTAATCCTCTTGCTAAACTCTCTCTCTCTTCAATGCATGCTAGTGAGTGTGTGTGAGTGATGTGAGGTGAGACGAGGGACAAGTACACATAGTGCAACGTGGCGGTGTGACAACGCTCTCGAGAGGTGCGGTGGAATTGCTTCTCAAGGAGTTGTAGAGCTTGGAGACCTTGAGGGTTACGAGCTTAGCCATTGGAAAGATCCTCACGACAGTTGCGGTTCACCAAGTAATCTCTTATTGGATGTGTTTCAAGACGAGCTAGAGTGAACAACATTCTTTTTTCCATTTTTGGAGACTAAAAATATAAAAAGTCCATTTTTAAAAAAAAATATTGAGCTTAATTTCAAGAGTACCCAAAATCCACGTAAGTATACATGTTCAAACATAATATCGATGGATATCTCAAATGAATATGTATGTGTTTTTAATTCTATAATGGTTAATTTGTGATGTGATTGATCTCTATGGATGGATGAGGGTTTGAATGCTTTGATTGGATATCTCAAATGAATATGTGTGTGTTCTTTAATCTATAATGGTTAATTTTAATGTGCTTGATCCCTATGGATGGACAAGGGTTTGAATTCTTCATTGGATTTTACATATGTTCCATGTTTTTTTTCATTTTTTTATTTTATGGATGGTTCTAGGTTAGATCTTTACCATTTCTTTATTACATAGCCACAATCGATAGATACATTAAGATATGTTGTTAGCATGAAAAATATTGTTTACGATTGATTATGGAGGAAATTTATAAAAATAAAAATGAAAAAAATGAATGAAAACTTTAAAGAGACAAGGTGGAAGAAGAGCACATGATGTTGGCCGTGCCTTTGAGGTGTAGTTGTTTGATGGTGTGGTCTCTCCACAAGGAAACATGATGTTGGTCTAGTATCTCCACAAGGGAACATGATGTTGGTCTATGCCTTTGAGGTGGATGTCTCTCCAAAAGTGCACATGATGTTTATCGTGCCTTTAAGGTGGAATAAGAGCAAATTATCTTGCTTGTGCCTTTCAGGTGGTTGTAGATCATGGAGATGTCTCTCCAAAGTGAGTTATGGGGGATAGTGAGTAATTCCATGAGGATATCAATATTGTGTTTGAGAGAGAGAGAGAGAGAGAGAGGAGATGTGTGTGTGCGCGTGTTTGAGAGATCGATAGAGAGAGGAGGGACAACATGGTAATCAAACGATTAATTATAAGAACATTTAAAAGAATAATAAAAATTTATAATTTAAAGACTTAAAAGAGAAAATATTTTTTTTGTAAGTATTTTATTTTTTTTACACTAAACTAACCCTAATCCTAACCCTAACCCTAATGTAAATTATAACATAAATGATATTTGGTAATCACTTATTTAGGACCTTCGAATAAGTCTTGGTTCCTTTTCTTGTATTAGCGATTCTCTCTCTCTCTCTCTCTCTCTCTCTCTCTCTCTCTCTCTCTCTCTCTCTCTCTCTCTCTCTCTCACACACACACACACACACACACACACACACACACACACACATACATATACACACATCTCTATCTCTATCTCTATTATGGAGGCCAAACTTATTTTCCCCCACAATGAAACAAGTGAGATAAGGGTGCCTTTGAGCAATGGCAAAGGCTTTGTGAACAAGGAATTTCTTATTTAAAAGTGTTTACCATCACAATTCAAGGATTTAGAGGCGAACACAATCATAGCAGATAAAGAGTCGCGTGTTGCCCTTGTTCCACCGCAAGATATAGAAGGTAAGGACCTCTATATCCTTGATGACCTAATCTCTCTTACATATGAGGTATGTGTAAGCTCAAAATCTAATACATCAATTGGTGCCTCGAACTATGTGAACATTGAAAGTTCTACCAATTTTGATGATAGTCCGAGACATCTATATGAGATGCAGTGCCTCTATGCACCCAATTTCCTAACCAAGAAGTACTTTCTCCCTTGAAATCAAAAAGCACTATGGAGTTCTTGCTGAATATGAGGAAGGAGAACACGTTGACAAAGTTGTGACAAAGTTGTCGACGTATACCATGGGTGTTACAAGTGAATGAGCTTCCTATATTCTATGGTGGGAATGCAATATTTGAGTTTCCTACTACCACCATGGGTTTTAGAGCATGAATGGATGGCATGGATCATAAGTACAATGGCCACATGTGGAAAAAGGCAGCTACATTGAATGTCAACTTTCCAGCGGTGTGTAGGATAAGCCATTGCATTAGTGAAATGCATTGTTTACACACCACATGCCCTTGGTACTTGAACAATGGCTTCCCTAATGACATTAGTTTCAAAGGGTGCATAAAGAAAACTTGTGCAGTTGGTGTCCTAGCCATTAATGATGGAAAGCTCAATTGTCACTGTTGCAAAAAGCTAGCTACTTGCAGGGCATCTTGTTCATGTTATGTGTACTATGCCATGCATAGTGATGATGGACTATCACGGCTTCTAATACACACTGGAATTCATTCACATGGTGTCTAGGCCGGCGGACCATCAAAGACATTGGTGGATAAGACTAAAGCAATGATTCAAAGACAAATTAAAGTTGATGCAAGTGCTGGTCCTGTAAGATTCCTCGCTCTGGCTTTTGAGGTGTGCAAGTGTAAAAACCTCCCCTTCTGATCTTATAATTATTCCCCTCTCTTAAATAAAAGAAAGATCCTGTTTTTTTACCCTGTTTTGGCTTAGAGGGAGGTAATTCAAAATTGAGATATTTTTGGATATAAAAATCCTCCTAGTGTCTAAAATGGTTTCCCCTGAAATAGATATTCAAAAAGAAATCTCCAATGTGCAATTGGAATAAATTAAAATCACGTAAAAAGGACCTTAGCCTAAGGGTCAGATTTTCTGAAATTTTTGAATTAAGGTTCCTATGGACCAATTAGATTAATCTAAATGTAGGGAGGAGATAAATTGAAGAATAAAAGAAAATCCTCCCAAAAATGAGTAAATACTCACATAAGATGAAGAGTTGACTAAGGACAAGGTTATTAGTTAAAAAAGAAGATATATTTAGAAGAAATGATGCATTTTTGACACCTCAGTGTGTGGGGAATTCCCCTCATGAAGGAGGCACCTATGTCACATGTGTGGTTGAGTTTTAAACTCACAAATAATGAGATATTTTTATCTCTCCTCTCTCCTGCTTCAATTAGATCCAAAAAGTAAGTTAAACTAACCTAAAAATGGTCAAAAATTGACCAAACTGATCTGGAAAATTCTAGAATCAGTTTGCTTGGTTAGAGGCTCACTTTTTCCTATAAATGAAGCCTCCCCCTTTGTAAATGGTTAATAGTATTTTATGCACTATTACTCTACTCCTCCCTAGAGCCAAAAACAGTGAATTTATTGATAATTCATTAGTTTTTGACCATTTCCTCTTCAAAAGAATTGGTGGCCACTCTTGTTGTAAACAAGACTAGATCCCTCAAACCATCAAGCCAAAGGAAAGCTCACAAAAATTCATGTAAGCTAGAAATCCTACTTTTTCTTTATTCCATTTAATGGTTTTCTAATTTTTGTTTTCTTTAAAATGAAAAATGATGCTATGCCTTGTTGGAAAGGCTTTCCCCCTCTCTTCATTCTTGAATTCAGTCTTTCTTTATCCTAGATGTGTAATCAAATTGTTAGAATTAAACTTTTCATATTGTTTCTCTTTAAAAAGTGAAATTTGATTAGTTTAGAATGCTTTAAACCATTTGGGATAATTTCTAAGTAACTTGAGAATGAAAAAATTTGAAAAATGGTCAGCCATACAAAGGAGGTTATGGCAAAATTTTCTTAAATTTTGTGAAATAAGTTTTATCTTTTATTATTCAAAAAGAGTAATCCCCACCGCTTGTGTATTCTAAAAGTGTTATTTTTATTCTATGCATAGAAAAATGCATATTATAAATATTTTTATAATAAAAGTGTTATTTTCATTAGAATTAATTTCTATGCATAGAAAGATGCATATTGGGAATATTTTGATTATAAAAGTGTTACTTTCATCAAAATTGATTTTTATGCATAAATAGATGCATAAAAATAATTTTTTTATTATAAAAGTGTTACTTTCATTAAAATTAAATTTATGCATGAATAGATGCATAAAAGATTTTTTTTATGAAAGCGTTACTTTCATCAAATTTTGATTTTATGCATAGAAAGATGCATAAAGAAATTTATATTTATTTCAAATTTCTCATCAATTTTGATTTTATGCATAGAAAGATGCATAAAGAAATTTATTTTTATTTCAAAAGAGTTATTCTCATCAATTTTGATTTTATGCATAGAAAGATGCATAAAGAAATTTATTTTTATTTCCAAAGAGTTATTCTCATTAAAATTGAATAGATGCATAAAAGATTTATTTTTATTTCGAAAGTATTATTCTCCTTAAAATTGAATTTATGCATAAATAGATGCATAAACGGATTTTTATAAAAGTGTTATTTCCCAATGAAGTTGTTCTTATGCATAAATAGATGCGTAAAGAATCTTTATATCAAAAATAAGAATTCTCTTACATTCTATAAATAGATGTGATATGAATCAGATAGATGAGAATGAATAGAGGATGGATGTGATGAGAATGAGAGGTAAATAGATGTGATGAGATGGGATGCGAATCAAATAGATGGGAATGAATGGATGGATGGATGTGATGAGAATAGAAGTGATGAGAATGATAGGTAAATAGATGTAATGAGATGGGATGCAAATCTGATAGATGGGAATGGATGGATGGATGGATGTGATGAGAATAGAAGTGATGAGAATGAGAGGTAAATAGATGTGATGAGATGGGATGGGAATCAAATAGATGGGAAAGATAGATGGGAACGAATGGATGGATGGATAGATGGGCGAATGGATGGATGGATAGATGGGAACGAATGGATGGATGGATAGATGGGCGAATGGATGGATGGATGGATAGATGGGAACGAATGGATGGATGGATGGATGGGAACGAATGGATGAATGGATGTGATGAGAATAGAAGTGATGTGATGAGAATGAAAGGTAAATAGATGTGATGATATGTGATGCGAATCAGATAAATGTAAATGAATAAATGAGATGTGATGTCATGTGAATCAGGATGTAAATGAATGATATAGGATGTGAATGAATGTGATAACATGTTAATCGGGATGCGAATGAACGATAAGGGGCGTGAATGAATGTGATAACATGTGAATCGGGATGTGAATGAACGATAATGGACGTGAATGAATGTGTTAGCGTGAATCGAGATGTGAATGAATGAGATGTGATGTGAAATGGATATGATAAGATGCGATGTAAACTGGATAGATGTTAATGTACGTGAAGTGATGAGATGTATGGGCAGATGCACTTGTAGATGTGATCTGATGATGAGGATAAATGAGAAAATAAGTGATGAGTTAGAAAAAGATGTGATTAGATGAGAATGGGAATACTTATGAAATGAATGTGGATTGATGTGTGGGTAATGTGGATTGATGTGTGGGTAATGTGGATTGACGTGTGGATTGTGGATGGATGAGTGAATAATGTGGATTGATGTGGATGATGTGGATGGATGTATGGATGATATGGATTGATGTGTGGGTAATGTGGATTTACGTGAATGGATATATGGATGATGTGGATTGATGTGTGGGTAATGTGGATTGACGTGTGGATTGATGTGGATGGATGAGTGGATAATGTGGATTGATGTGGATGATGTGGATGGATGTATGGATGATGCGGATTGATGTGTGGGTAATGTGGATTGATGTGGATGGATGAGTGGATAATGTGGATTGATGTGGATGATGTGGATGGATGTATGAATGATATGGATTGATGTGGATTGATGTGGATGGATGAGTGGATAATGTGGATTGATGTGGATGATGTGGATGGATGTATGAATGATGTGGATTGATGTGTGGGTAATGTGGATTGACGTGAATGGATGTATGGATGATGTGGATTGATGTGTAGATAATGTAGATTGATGTGGATGGATGTATGGATGATGTGGATTAACGTGTGGCTTGATGTGGATGGATGTATGGAAGCTGTGGATGGATGTGTGGATAATGTGGATTGATGTGGATGGATGTATGGATGATGTGGATTGGTGTTGTGGATGATGTGGATGGATGTATGAATGATGTGGATTGATGTGTGGACGATGCGATTGGATGTGATTTGATGTGGGAATGATATGATGTGATAGGGATTGATGAAGGAAAAAAAAAATTATAGGAAGATGAGAAAAGATGGGGACTGATGTGAAAGGATGTGGAGTGATGAGAAAAAAATGTAAATATTGTTGGAACTGTATTTGTATGTGAAATCTATTTTTAAATGACTGTTTTATGTCAAGAATGCTGGGGAAGCATTTTGACCGTCTTGTGAATGAGGTCGTGTGGAGACCTATCTGTTAAAGTTGCAACTGCTGAGACGGAGAGTCAACGGAGGACGTCTCGCGTAGCAAGGTCAGCCGAGATCTTGACCGAGCCTCGGTTTGATTTAAATGGTGAGCTTCCGGTACTGTGGATGAGGGACCAAGGAAGCGGCCTATGAGTGAAGCGCAAGGTGACCTGCGAAGGATCCTAGAGGGTGCTAACCATACGGTGCTCGGGCTTTGGGTCACCGAAGATACCCACACGTACGTCGGGGAAGATATTGGAACAAGGAGTAAGAGTTGTTTTCTGAATTTGGACATGGATCTAGTTGGTTGACCTTGCTGGTCCTCAACGGATGAATCCATGGCTCTTTTATATGGATCCGTTGGTTGATCTTGTTGATCTTCAATGGAGATTCCATTTTGATATGTGAATATATTACCGGTTACTATGAGCTAGGAACTATCGAAAAGGCCCCTGAGTGAACAAGTGGTGAGCGTTCTGGTTGCCAATGATGCCATAGGTACACTGATGAAGGAATGATTGGAAATAAGGATTCAACCGGAGATTTTGAGGATTGTAATCAGTGACACAATGGTTTTATTAAATGATTGTTTTAAAGATAGCTGATGCTGAGAAAAAGGCGATTTCATATTGGGTGTGTAAGTGGTGTGACTAGTTTTAAGTTTGCATGAATATCCAGCTAGGGGACCTGGGAAATCTTTTCCCTTGTACCCGGGATAAAACCTAACCAAATTCTTAATTGGATCCCTTCACTACAGTGGTTGGGCGGTTGGCTAACCCACGGGACTGGATGGGGTTAGGCTGGACTGATGGATCCTTAAATTGAGACTCATTTCTGTTATGGTACGATAGATGAAGTAAATCCCGGACAAAAATTGTTCTATAAAAAAGAATCAACGGCTGTGCCTCTCAATGAGGAAAAAAGTGTTGGTCTCTATGATCCAAGTGCAATCTTTTCCCTGATGTGACTTGGGACTTACGGGTTTGATCAGATCAGTTCAGTTAGTTAAGGCTTTTGACTACGTTAGAGAAAAGTTATCCTCGAGGAATCACTCGGGCTTTCCAGGCAAGGGAAGTTTTTTCGGGATCGATTTTGGAAGAACCGATGGATTAGTCTCTTGTCCGGATATCCGTGGTGGGCGAGGCCCCGAGTGTGAGACCCTGTCCCGCGAGCGCAAGAAGTGCTACTTCCGCTGCTAGAACCCCTGAATTCATTGCGCGGTGGGGATAAGGACCTCACAGGTCCAAGGAAGGTGAAGATGTGTGTTGCCAAGGAGTTGGTGCTAACTTCATTTGGCCGAGAAGGAGGTCAAGGACATGACCTTGGAGATAAAAAATTCAATAATGTGCTAGAAGAGCTTGGCCCTGCATAGAAAAATCTACATGAATAATCGCATGCCTTGTTACCCATTATAGGCAACAAGCTGAATATATCTCCTGTGAATATATGTAACCCACTTTTTCATGGATAGGAAAATTATGCCTCATAAAAGAATTGGATAAACCCTCTATCACATGGAAAAATCCATCAACATGGATCCCATCATGCATGGAAACACCATGAAGATCATCATGAAGATCAATAACTAGAGATCCTGTAGAACCATTACATAAGACCACATTAACGTGATCATCACCATCATGCATAATAGACTCAATCAATGGAACCTCCAAATTTGGATCATGTGTAGCAGACTCAATGTGAGTCTCCACACCCGCATGAAGAACTGGATCACCATAAATAGAGTGAAAGATACTCATCATATCTACACAATATCAATACTAGCCAAAGCTAACTCGTTTGGATCATCATCAACAATCGGTGAGAGAGTATCATTGACTACATCACTAGAAAGTGGATCAAAGATCTGCACTATCATGGACAGCATACTCCATATCATCATGGTATCCATCATGTACCACATCATCAATGCTCTCAAAATCATGAGGTAATATAACATCATCACAGACATGTGAGTCGGAACTATGCACATCGGCATATCTATCATCCTAACTATCTGCCAAACCATAGGATATATCCGATGCAAAGCTACTTACATCCGAGAACTCCTCCTGGCACTCCCGACCTTCCTGGTTCTCCCATGCACCCTCGACTCTCATTATATCCATCCTAATATCTTGGCTATCAAGGTCAACATCACTCTCATCATCACTATCTGACTCTGAATCACTCTCATAAGCTTCCTGTAATTCCTATTGATTATAATGTTTCTATCTTCCTCAAACTCGAACAAGACTTATGTCTACCCCTCTCACAATAATCATATGCATCATCTAGGGTATATGAAAAATCACAAAGTTTGCTCCTAGCTTTTTCCAATTTTTTAGAGGATGATGCTTTCTTCAAGGACCTAATGATGCCATACAAATCCACTCCTAAATTCACCATGCAATAATATTTACATTTATCCCCTTTCCTACACGGGATATACAACAATGCGCACTCGAATGTTTTATGATCCTCTTTAAGAAAATTTCACACTTCTTTTTCTTTTTCATTCCCATTGATCACGATAATAAAAAATGTGGGCTCACCATCAGCGCACCACACCGACACGAGACCAAGCTTGCACACGACAAGGAGAGCTTGGTGCTATACCAAGATCTAGGCCATGGACTGACCAGATTTCTCAAAAATCGCAACCAAATAGTTATGCATCAAATTTCTACTATCAATTATCTATCTCCCCCGATTCTCAAAGCAAGGCAAAAGTGTTTCTCACTTCTCTCTGATCAGTTTGACATTATCTAGACTCCGATTGGCGCATAGGTGCCGCATGGCAAAGAACATTTTTGAATTCGGTTGGCAGCTTCGACCCAAGTGAAGACATCAGCACCACCGGATACACTAGTGCTGGTCAGACTTCTCCAATGTTTGGGAAATTTATTTTATTGAGCTGGATTGAAAACCTTCTCATTGTAGTTTTGATCATTTTGAGAAGGCATTTCTTTAAAAAAATTTACAAAATATAACTAGAATCTGAAAATTTTGAAGAAGATTCTTCTCCTTCTCCCACAAATTTGAGCAAGCTCCGTACAAATTTGAACAAGGTCTAGGCTAAGTCACTTTTCGGGAACCTGGGTCAGGTCACTTTTTCTCCTTCACTTTTACTGCAGTTTTCACGATCGTGGATAAGACGGCTCGCATGCCTTCACGACCATAGAGGTGGACCACCGGTTCTCTAATCCGGTTCTATCCGGATCGACGAGCTTTGTCACCTTCCACCTGATTCGGCGCTTGACTCTGGAATCCGGATCTGAATCACAATCGCATGTCATTGTCGAATCCGCCTCTGCATATGGCTGAAATAGCACCCCGACGCCATCTGCCTTCCGCACCTCTACGCAGTGCTACCACTCGTGAGCCTGACAAAAGCGGTAGCAGGCTCCGACCTACGGATGCTGCTGCCAGATGCTTTGACTACGGATTCTGTGACGCTGGCTATCCGTGACCACAATCAGCTGCCAGGCCGGATACGGATTTCCATTGCTGATCCGACAGTCCGGAGAGTCCAGATCCGGAGGCCAATCTGAATCCGGGTGGTTACGCAAGGTTGCAGTGCTTTGCTTGGACCTGGATGATCGGAACTAGGAAGTTTGGCGCAGCGCTGGGGCACAAACCGCCCGTTTTGCTTCTGGTGGCCAGCGTAGGCAATCCGCTCAGATGATCCACTACCGCCACCTCTGACTTGCCGATCTAGTCTACATGTGGATCAGTACGGCGTTTGATCATAGATCAATGCCGATGCCGGTCGGCTCCATTCCGCCTTTTGCCCGCCGGCATGCTAGGGATTCGACTCGTCTGCTTCTTTTACAGGGATCCATTCATGTGCCAGGCACGCCATCATGCGGCTGCCCTGGTAGCCTTCCATCTTGATTGGGTTGCTGATGCAGAACCCGACACGATGCCCGAACACATCAACTTGCACCCTTCATCACAAAAAACACCCTTCGTGATCTTCGAAAGTACGACGACTTCCTGAAGAACAAGCATGGCGGATTCAGCACAACGTTGGTAGATGGTCCGGCTATAGCAGATCATAAACAGAGATCGGGAGTACAGTTCCGGTGAAGTCTTGAAGTCTGCCTCACATAGTCCAATGACATCACACGACACGACGTCTCAGCATTGCAGGCATCTTGTTCGGCCGTAAGCAGCAGCTTCTAACAGAACGCACAGAGGCGGCACCAAAGTAGAGAGTCGACTTCCAAGGCATCAATGCACCCATGCAGGCACGACGCAATCGCCACCAAGGAGCACAAAAATTAAATCGCATTCAACAGTTCCCTTTGTGTTAACGGGAACATTGTAAGGGTTGCGAACCAGCAGCAGCAGAGCCTCTCCATCGTTCTCTACAGCCCGAACCCGTAAAGCAAGATCACCAAGTGTTGAGGGCAATCCTCAACATGAGATTCTCACAAAAGATATATGCTCACAGATCTACGAACCACTCTATTGCATAATGATTGATAGTTGCATTCGTGTGTGGGACATGGGTGCCACCTCATCTAAGGTTAAATGACCATATAAATGCATAATCCACTAACAAGAAAACATCATAAGATTCCCCATTTAAGCCATATCTTCACAAAGAAAAGAAGCTAATTGACTATACTAAACTGGACCCCAAGAAGAGTTCCCTAAGCTAGTGTGGGAGAGGGAGTGGTGAATTAAGCTCAAGAGCTTGTAAGAAGAAAGGTGGTTAAACAATCCTTAAGTGGTTGAGCACGAACCATTTGCTCAAGTTGGTTGAGTAGTACGAACCACTAACCTTGCCTAAGCATATCCTAGACACCATTCAAGAGCCAACCCATAACCAATGAGGGAACCTCTATGAAAGGCCACGATCAAATTTGTGATCATTTTGAAAAGGCCTAAGAAAGCTCTAGTTCTAGATCCCTTGGCTCTAGATTCAATCCTACTAGACCCCACATTGCTAGATGTAGACTCTGAGGAAGGTCAAAGATTGCCTCCAATGATATTTTATCTGAGGTGATCAATAACACTTCATTTTGTCTCCTTCAGAGGCACTACCTCCTAGGGAGCGCCTCCTAGTAGGGAACACTCGGTACACAATCCCTATATGATTTCACATCTTAGCCCACCTTCGAATGAGTGGCTATTACCCATGGGACATAGCAAGCCTCATAGCTTTCGAATGAGTGGCTATTACCCATGGGACATAGCAAGCCTCATAGCTTTCTTGTTCTCAATAATTCGACCCTTGATAAACTCTCTTTTACAAGGAAATTGCCGACTTTGAGAGACTTGTTTGGTTGAATGAATGGGAATTTAAGTGGACCTAGAAGAGGATGAGTTATGCCACATTGAGCGCTCTCCTTCCTACCCAAAGCCAAGGACTACCAAAAGTACCCATGAACAAGTTGGGACATTATTTTGAAAGTGATTAAAGGAATATCATGCTACATGTCATTTATAAAGGAAAGCATGTCATAGAAATCTTGGATGGTGTGCTGGTGTCATCATAATCATTTA
This sequence comes from Cibotium barometz, assembly GCF_041138505.1. Classification (NCBI taxonomy): domain Eukaryota; kingdom Viridiplantae; phylum Streptophyta; class Polypodiopsida; order Cyatheales; family Cibotiaceae; genus Cibotium; species Cibotium barometz. The sequence goes on along the minus strand of NC_141055.1, from coordinate 34,021,967 downwards.
GGATCGGTGGGAGGCCTAGGAACCCCACCACTTGTCGGCACCAACAATCTCATGGTAAAGCTTATCGATGGTGGGAAGGGTGTCCTTCAGGATGTATAAATCAAGTCCTTTAGGCCAAGATTCCACCACTCATTTGTGGTGATGGATTTCCATAGATGAGGATCGTACACCATGTGATGCTCCTTGAAGGGCCTTTTATTTGAGAGAAGAGGTTCATAGACCATGTGATCCTTGAAAGGCCTTTTATATGAGAGACGTAAGGTTCATTTCATAATTGGGAAACCAAACACATTCACACACACAAAGGTGCCCATGCCTTGAAAATAGACTTAAAAACAAGAACAACTCATCCAATGTCTATGCTTCCTCACACCATGTCTATGCTTCCTCTCTTGAAAATAGACACAAGGAAGCAAGATTTTAAGAACTCAAGTGATACTAATTACTTGGAAACAATGAAATACAACCCAAGATCTTGCTTTCATAGGTGCTAGGGTGCCCTTATCTTTAATCTCTTAAATAAGAGGTGGTTCACACCTCATGTTCACACCTCATGTGTTCACACCAAGATTTAATAACCTTAGAGAGGCAACCTAGCCATGTGCACCTCCTATGCCGTGCTATTCCCTCAATCATCTTATGACCGAATCTGAGATTATTGCTTAGTCACCCCTCCTGACTCCTAACTGCAATAAGAATATATCTTTACCTTTTATAACGTTAAGGCATTACAACAACTCCAAAAAAATTAGATTTTGGGAGACAACCTGGGCAAAGAACCCTTGACTCTCATACATATATAAGAAATAGAAGTTGAGAAAGAATCTCCCCCTGATGCTAATGAAGATCCTTTTATAGCATCATTTCCAAGTAATGGATGCTTAGGTCATGCTTTTAGGCTCATGGACCAGCGCACATCACCCAGATGTAAATGTGTTTTATAAAGATGTGAATGTTGATGTAGAATACATATGCCTTAAGGCAAGGTGTCAATGCTGAAAGATTCCATAACTCCATGGAAGAAGCATATAATATAGACCTTGTGGTGGTCCTGCCTTATCTACTACAGAGGCCGAGTATATTGCAGCCATAGAGGCTTGCAAGGAGGCATTATGGCTATCTCGGTTAGTGGTTGATTTGGGCTATACAGGGGATATTCCATTGTTGCATTGTGACAGTCAGAGTGCCATCCAGTTGGCAAAGAACCCTGTCTTTCATGCAAAGACAAAGCATGTGGATGTGAAGTATCACTTCATCAGAGAGGTGATAGAGAACAAGCAAATTCAGCTTGTTAAGATTCATACGGATGACAACCCGGCAGATCTGTTGACAAAGAGTTTGCCTCCGGAGCGGTTTGCTCATTGCAGACACTTGATGGGCATTGGTGGATGAGGCCGGTTTCAGCCTTGATATGGCCTTGTATATTATCATGTACATGCTGATTTTTCTTTTCCTTCATTTAAGGGCACTTTGCCTTTAAGTGGGAGGTTGTTGGGGTAAAGGCATAATGCCCACCCTTATAGTGTGTACAAGCCCATAAGTTATAGTACATAGTACACTTAGTACTTTTAATGTACTAAGTGCACTATGTGTACTAGTGCAATATACATGTGTGATAGGGGAGTCACACACTCATGCCTCATGAGTTGACTTATCCCCACAACTCTCTCTCTCTCTCTCTCTCTCTCTCTCCCTTGTGTTTCTCTGTGTATGTCTCCCACATGACCTAACCCTAATTCTCCTACACAAAAGGGTGATGATGAGCTTAAAGAAGCAAATGGTAGCAACTATGGCGGAATCTAGCACCTGATCATATTTGGCTAAGCATGCATCTGGGCGAGCATGGTTTCTTCCATGCATGGGTTCCAAAACATAGGAGGGGGAAACCATGGGAAGTTGAATTGGAGCTTAGGGTTCTGGGACCTGTTCGGTGTGGAATAGGCTAGTGAATGACAGATGGGGAGGAAAGTCGGGTTAATGCGAAGGTTGCAAGGGGCTTTGCAATACTCATCCGAATGCACGACTTTGCAGTCAAATGTACGGCTTGAGTAGAAAGGGTCACCGCCAAACCGGCTGCTCGCCCAGAAGATCAAACATGAGTGGCTAAGCATCGAGTCGGGCCGAATGACATAGCTACCACATCGTCAGTGCGAGTGCTGGTGCTTCCATGCATCATGCTTGGCATCAATGTAGAGCTGGAGGATATGAATGTCCTTGATGGTAAGCTTGTTTAAAGCTCTATAGTCCACACACATGCGGAATGAGCCATCTTTCTTTTGAACAAGAAGCATAGGAGAGCAATAAGGTGAGGAACTAGGCTGAACCAAACCTTTCTCTAAAAGCACATTTACATGCTTCATGATCTCTTCTTGTTGTGCGGCACTCACACGGTATGCGGGTTTGTTAGGTGGAGAACTACCTGGCACAAGATCTATGCGATATCAGCTCTATTTGTTGCATTCTTTATTTTAGGAAAGTTTAGCGAGCAAGTTTGCTAGGGATACATCATTCACAAACATATTTTGGTGAGTACTGGATCAAGTTGGGTAAGATCCTCTGTTACTATAAAAGCATCAAACCTCCAATAGAAGTGTGGCCAAACCTAGCATACCATAACTGGGTATCTCTACAAGATAAGCAACATCACACGGCATCTTTGCAAGATAAGCATTATCATACATGTCTAATTTATGCAAACCACTTGCGGTCCAATTTAATGATCTAATAAGCACAATCTATTTGTCATGTTCTCTATCTCATGGACAATGTATTTATCATCTATAAATTCAACATTAAGGCCCCCTTACTAGAGTGGGCACATAAAGTAGATTCTTTTAAATTCTTGGAATAAAAAGTACATTTTGAAGACAAAGATCCTCACCATCAACAATAATGAGAGCACTATTTGTAACTATATTTGGTAGTGATGTGTGTGAACACACTAGGACCAACCAGGGCACTTTTTCCCTCTTTAGGAGGTTTGCTAGTATACACCCATCTTGGGGTATATTATTCATCTTTGTACAATACACATTCATTATCTATTTATCTATCATCTCATTGTGTGCTCCCTTAAGCTTCTCCATTATGTGTGTGTGTGTGTGTGTGTGTGTGTGTGTGTGTGTGTACATTCATGGAACCCTGTTTCCAACATTTGGTATCATAGCATACAATCCTCTCCTGTTGTTTGCTGATGCCTACCCTTCACCTCCAGTATCACCTATCTTCTTGAATCAAATCAAGGGGCCCTTCTGGGAGAAGAAAGAAAACCTTATAGAGTGAAATAGTTTTATGGTGAAATTTTCATTGTGGGCGCATTTTGGGGGGCGTTACATGGTTTTTGAATTTTTGTAGACATCTTCGAGGACTAGATTTGCACTATTCTTTATCAGATTCTAGAATAGTATTATCAGATCTACTATAGGTAGGTGTGTAGATACACGTAAAAATATCATCATATTTATTATAAATGGGTGTGTAGATACACATGAAAGCATCATCAAACACCCTCACCAGACGGAATCTTGCCTATGAGCTACACTTCAATGACATCAATCTCTAGATCTTATGCGTGAAATTTCTACTCACTTTGCTCTACATTTCTTTCATACATCTTGCAGGTCTCCATTGCCAGTGGCCTTATTAGTAGCCACCTTGGTTAGGTTATGTGATTACTTGCTTGGATATTATCATAAATGGCAATAATGTATTTTGGATGTTATCTATCCATCGAGGATAAGCTTTAAGGAACCAACTACTCATTATGGTCCTATATGACATTGCGGCATGTATTGGTAGCCAAAGGGCTATGGAAGCTTGTGGTTAGTACTAGGAAACGTCTTGGTTACTTTGATGAACATGCTGTAGAAGGCACACCTACAAACACGGACTTAGTTTCACATGGTATGTTACCATAGGATAGAATACCTCCTATATGCAAGAACAAACAAAGTGGCATGGAAGAGATGTGTAGGCACATGCATTACTTGCTTTGTCAGTTAAGAGAAGTATCATTTCTCGATCACGTAGGACTGCTAAACATGCTTGAGATGCACTTGCGTCATTGTACTAGAGGTACGTAATAAAGCACGTGTTGCTTATCTATGCAAGCAATTAGAGTGAGACCACATGAACAAGGGAGACTCCATGGACAGTTTCCTTACAAAAATCAAGGATTTTAAGGAGCAATTAGTCAGTTTTGATGAATTATATCCTGACAGTTCATTGGTGCTATTGTCTTAAATACGTTGCCAGACTCGTAGGAAAGTTTTAGTTCTACCATCAGAATCATTATGAAAGGAATCCAAATGTCTTAAAGTTTGAGGAGTTGATTTCTATGCTCTTGCAAGAAGAGAAATCCAGGCAAAACATATCTATCATGCGTACAAGTGAGATGTTTTTTCTGGCAGTCACAATAAAGAGGAAAAGGTAAATCCTTTCCTCAGGGTCGTTACAAGTCAAAATCAGAGTCATCAAGGCAAGCCTGTCCATACAAGGAAGGCGACAAGCTAAAGAAAAAGGAAAAATGCAACTAGTTTAGGAAACCTAGTCACTATATTAATGAGTGCAAGAAGCGATTCGAGAAGGAGAAAAAGAAAGACTCACGTGTGGCTGTAGATGATGTGTCTCAACATCTAATGTATAAAACGATGAATCTGCAAACTACGCACATCATGATTGGGCTTTCATTGTGCAATGTACTAGTTTTGACCCTTCGCATAAAGATATATGCATGGTTGTTATAGATGCACATGTATGGTATTTTGACAGTGGTATTAATAAGCACATTTTGTTCTTATTACTTGAATCGATCCACAAGGAAACACCATCGTAAACAACTCCTCATATCATGTAAAAGGAGTTGGTAAAATTGTTCTCACTGTTGTAAATGGTGAAACGATCATGTTCTCAGATGTATTATATGTACCAGGGATCAAGAAAAACTTGTTATATGTCTCTGCCATTACTAATGTTGGCTTAGTGGTTCAGTTTGTGGATAACAGATGTACTGTTCATGATCATAGTGATGGAAATACAATTGTTGTTTTTGGTACTTTGTCATGGCCTTTATAGACTAGATGTATATGAAAGACAAAAGCATGTTGTATGTACAGTTTTTGCCACAAAGGCAATGGGTGATGCTAAGCTGTGGCATGCACGCTTTGGTCACTTAAACTTTGGTAGTTTTCTACATTTGTATAAGCTTGACATGGTGTCTGAGTTGCCACATCTTGAAGCCCCTATCAAACATGTTTATGAGAGGGCTGCATTCTTGGAAAAATGTAGTGAGCATCATTTTCCAAAGATGGTTCAACTAGAGTTGTCTAAAAATTATAGCTTATACACAGTGATGTAGGTGGTCCTATGAGGACGTATCCAACTTCAGTACTGGCCTTGCGTAATCTAGGTGCAGCCACTCATCAGATCAGGAGCAGCACCATCAGAAACTCCCCAACTCTAAGTGCTAGGCTCATTCAACAATGATAGCATCGACGACGAAAGACATGCATTTCACAATACATTCGGGAAGAGGAAGATTGCGCAATAGGAGCAATCGCAAACGTTGAAAATAAAAACATAATAATTAATAAATAAATAATTTAATTACGTAATGTTTTTTATGCTAAGGTCAAACCTTACTAACACAAACCTTACTAAGTTTCCCTCAATTAATAGGAGCAATCGCAAACGTTGAAAATAAAAACATAATAATTAATAAATAAATAATTTAATTACGTAATGTTTTTTATGCTAAGGTCAAACCTTACTAACACAAACCTTACTAAGTTTCCCTCAATTAATTATTTGAATATCTTTTTTCACTCGTTGTATGCCCCTATTCACATTGATTCTTTTATGGACACCGATTTGTCGACTGAGGCAGTGTCATAGTTTCTCCACATGTTTTGGTGCACATGTTTTGGTGTCGATTTGCCGACTGAGGCAGCACATTGATTTAGTGCCGATTTGCCAATTGAGACAGCACACTCATTTAGTACCGATTCACCGACTGAGGCAGCACATTGATTTAGTGTCGATTCGTTGACGATTGAGGCAGCACATTGATTTAGTGCCGATTCGCCAACTGAGGCAGCACATTGATTCAGTGTCGATTTGCCAACTGCAATTGAGACAGCACGTTAGCATGAGGTTGGCCACCCTTGCTTTTGTTTATTTCACACAACTGAGGACAATTTCTTTTTAACCCTGTGGTACATTATGAAAGTGAGAATTGTGGAATTATTTGATATTTTATATAATATTTATGGTATGCTCATTTGCCACATGGTCGGGACTGGCTACGTGCGAGAGTGTGGAGCATTGGTCACATCATGTTGGATGGATAAGCAAGATTTAATGTATCTTGTGTTTTTGGTGAGCAGATCAGTGCACGGAGTAACGTAGGTGTGATGGATTTTGGCCGTGCTGCGTGGCCGTTGTATTTTGATGTGCAACCATAGTCACCCGCTCATAGTTTCATTTAATTAAATTGCTACAATTTTAATGTAAATAGACAAGCTCGGAGACCAAGTTACTTTTTTGATATTAATGGCCCAAAGTGGAATGTATCAAGCTATATTTGTGAGCACTTGCTTTTCTCTAATAATACATAAATACATGCATGAGGAAGCGTGCTCACTCATGCATGGGGGGAGATTGAACCCACTCTCTTTGTCATGCATAGTTGCTATATTTATCTCCTTCTTGTTTATTTGCAAAGCTTGAAGCTATGGTTATGGAGGTTTATTAATAGCATTCTCTTATGTAGAGCATTGTGTCTACTCTCTTGATATTCCATGCTAGAGCTATGTGCTGCTGGAGTGAAGTCATATCTCTTGGTGGTATGGGACACTAAGGTAAGGTATGTGGTACTTCATTGTATTTATGTGTGCACCCTTAGGCTCGGGGGTAGTCGGGTGGATAAGTATATGCCTGGTTTGTGCATAGTTATTAGCTAGAGAGATTCCAGAGTTTTTTGTCTTTTCATTTTTCGCAACCCTTGGTTGTCCACATTCCGAAATTTTTTTGACCGTTCGTATTCTAATGCGTTCGAGGTACAATAAAAATTTTTCTTTTTTAAAAAAAATAGTAGAAAATTAGACAAAGGTTATTTTCAATTTTTGGAATATCCGGGTTTGTCGATCGGCATGTGGCGTGTCCGTTCAGGTGCCCGTGACTGTTTGAATTTCTTAAAAAAATTATTTTTTACCCAAAAAATTAGTAATTCCATTAAAATTACATATTTTGATCGGATTTGAGAATTGCCAGTGGAATTGAAAAATTCCATGATCGATGGAATTCTCAGTTTTTTTTAATAATAATTACGAAACTTAGAAAAATTCTATAAATTATTTTAGAAATCTTAGAAATTTGTATTTTTGAAATATCAATTGTATTTTGGTAAATTTTATTGCCAAATTTTTTAGAAAATTTTAGATTTGGAGTGCCATAAGGTAGAATTTGGTGGATTTCAAAATTAGTAAATTTTGAGGTCCTAGAAAAATAGAGAAAAATCGTGATATTTTTTTCTGAAGAATTTAATATTTTTTAGGGGTTATTTAATGTTGAAGTACATTTTTTACGTTTTGACATTAGATAGATGCGGGTTATTCGCATATAATTAATGCGAGTGTGTATCATATTTGTAGTTATTTCCATTAATTGTAGACGGTGTTTTCATGATTTTTTTACTGTTGTTTAGCCACCAAATGCTAATTAAAGCAATTTTTCTTATGCGTAGTTAGTTCTAGCGAATTGATTTGCTAGCTCATTTTGGTCAAGAGTGGGCAAGTGAAGTTGGTTTGAGTGAATCATGATTTTTGAAAAACTTTAATACCATGGTTGATATTGACTTATCAATCAATGATGATGTCGATGAGGTGAGTGATCATCCCAACTCAAGTAGGGAAGATCTTAAATTCCAAGTTAAAGAAGAGGAGGTTGTTGGAAAGAGTGAATTTTTGGAAGTGACAGAGACAACTATTGCCAAATGCCATGACGAGATGGAGTCACTGAAGATGTAGATTTTGACTTTGCAAAAAGCTCTTTTGGCGGCACCTCCTGCTCCTACCAAAGCAGTTGCTCTGTCGTTTGCACCAAAAGTGTAGAAAAAGGAGAAGACTCGGGAATGTCTAGATGCCTGGCTCAATAGGTAGATTACACATTTTGCCTTTCACCCATTCACTGATGCGCAAAAGGCATTAACTTGGTGCATGGGTTATTGGAAGGAAAGGCATTAACTTGGTGGAAGGATCTTAAAGAAGACTCCATTCCTACTACTTGGCAAAGTTTTGATGAAGCTTTCAAAAAAGAGTTTGTCTAACCAGAGGATGAATTCGAAATAATTGCCAAGCTTGTTAAACATAGCATGGGAAATCAATCTTTTGACAATTATGTGCAAAAGTTTAGACAATTAGTTGCCAAAGCCAAGTTTGATGATCATACCTTATGTGGGATTTTCATCAATGGTTTAGCTCGTGTGACTATCAGACAAGGTAAAAAAATGCAAGGTCAAAATGGCTGAGGATGCTATTCAGGCAGCTCAGGTTTTTCATAAGACTATGGTCAGCACCAACACTTCAAAACCATTGTCTAATGAAAAGAAAACCACGTTCACTTTTTCAAATAGTGGACAAAAAAGAAAGTTGGTTTTCACACCAAAACCAAAAAATTATGACAACGCCAGTAAGAAGCATAAAATTTGTGAGCAAGGATAATATCACATGTTTCAAATGTAAGGAAAAGAGACACACAAAGAAATTATGTCCTTTGAATGGAGCTACAGCACCTTTGGCACCTAAACAAAAGGCAGCATCGAAGAAGTTCATAACAAAGAAAATCTATACATATTACATAACTTCAAGGTAAATTTTTTGAAGTCAATATTACGCATCTTGAAGGAAGCCAATGTTCAGATTGTACTTTCAGTAAACTTGTGGTCCAACCAAATTATTTTATGTTTATGGATCAATAAATGGACATCAAGTTTATATTTTGTTTGATCTTGGTAGTACTCACAATTTTATTGACAACATTGTACAGAGGATGAAGCTGGAAACCACACAGAATGATCACATGGACAAGGTCAGGATGGCTGGATGACAAGTCCAATTCCGAGACAAGAAGGTGTCAAAACTATTGTTAGACATCCAGTTATACTCAGATAGACTTGATTTTCATGTCATGAGCTTGGGTCATATAAACATCATTTTAGGGATGGAATGGTTTCATCAAATAAAGAAGGATTTTTCTATTGATTGGGTCAAACATTTGATGTCTTTTCATCACAATGGAAACCTTGTTACTCTTAAGAGAAACATTGTTGTACCCAAGGAAACTTTTATTAATGAGCTTGAGTTAATGGAAAATCCTTTTAACTATGAACTTTTCTAATTGGTTATAGATCTAGTGTCTTCATGTGTTCATTTTGATATAAACACTATTTCTTTGGATGTTTGGGAAAGTAAAGTGTAAAATTCAATTAAGAGCAAATTTCAGGATGTATTTCCTGATGAGTTACCTCATGGATTACCTCCTAAACGAGAGGTGGACCATAAAATTGAGGTAGTGCCGGGTGCAGAACCTGTTAGTATTCCTCCATAATATCGGCTTAGCCAGACTGAGGAAGACGAGGTAGCAAAGCAACTAGCTGAATATTTGATGGTGGGTCAGATTAGACCAAGTAAGTCTCCTTGGGGTGCACCAGTTCTCTTGGTTAAGAAAAAAGATCAAGGTACTTGGCAGTTGTGTATTGATTACAAACGTCTTAACAAGGTTACAATTAAGAACAAATACACATTTCCTAGATCAGATGATCTTATTGATAGGTTGCAAAGGAACTAAGTATTTCACAAAGCTTGATTTGCAAACCGGTTATCATCAGATCCGTATTGTAGAGGAAGATGTTCCTAAAACTACTTTTAGGACACGTATGGCCATTATGAATTTTTTGTGTTACCCTTTGGTCTCACTAATGAACCAGCAACTTTCCAACAGATGATGAATGATATATTTCAAGATCTGTTAGGAAAATGTGTGGTGGTTTTCTTAGATGATATTTTGATATACAATAAAACTTTGAGTGAGCATGAGAATCATCTTAAAGAGGTTTTAGGAAGGCTCAGGAGGAGAAACTGTATTGTAAATTATCTAAGTGTGATTTCTTTAAAAAGAAATTGTTATACTTGGGTCATAAGATCTCTTGAGATGGCTAAAGTATAGATTTAGATCGGATCCAAAAGATTTTGGAATGGCCAGTTCTGCGTACGGTCAAGCAGTTAAGATCTTTCTTAGGTTTCGTAGTATTTCTTCAAAAATCTGTCAAGGATTATTCGAAGTTGACATTGCCTTTTACCAACCTTCTTAAGGGTAAAAATAAGAAGTCTAATTCTCCAATTGAGTGAAATGAGAAGGTAGTGGAAACTTTCAATACTTTGAAATATAAAGTTTGAGATGCTCCTGTGTTAGCCTTACCAGATTCTAGCAGGCCTTACATTGTTGAGACTGATACTAGTGATTTTGTGGTAGGTGTAACTTTGTTCCAGGATGGGAAGCCTATGGCCTTCGAGAGTAAGAAACTCAATGATGCACAGACTAGGTACCCAGTTCAGAAGAAAGAGTTATATGCAATTATTTATGCTGTAAAGGCATGGAGACAGTATCTCTACGGGTCTTAGTTTATGGTCTTGACAGATCATCAGTCTTTGCAGTTCATTTGTGATCAACCGGACTTAAAAGGTAGAAAGGCCAGATGGGTTGAATTGATGCAGGACTTTGATTTCATGATTAAATATAGAAAAGGTAGCTTGAATAGCATTGCTGATGTGTTGAGTTGAATTAGTGAAGTTAATGAACTTAGCTTCATGGAAATTACTTCTAACTTGTATGATTCACTCAGGGAAAAATGCAATACATATATTTTCTTTAAAAAATATTAGAATTTGGCAAAATCAGGGTCCAACTCTAAGGTAGATAAAAACCTAGTGAATGAAGGAAAAGCCAACCAATTTTTTATTCGGAATGGTCTTTTATTCCGAAATGATGAGGTTTGTGTGCTAGATGTGCCGGAAATTAAACTAAGGATTCTATTTGAGTGCCATGATGCACCATTGGCAGGACATCCGGGCATACATCGTACCTTGGCTTTGGTTAGAATGACTTTTTATTGGCCAAAAATGAAGGATTTTGTTCAAAATTATGTGGTCAAGTGTCATCAGTGTCAAATTAATAAGGTAGAGCGCCTTAAACCTGCTAGGTTATTACATCCTTTGGATATTCCGTGTCTCGAAAGTGGGAAAGTATTTCTATGGATTTAATTACGGGACTTCCACGTACCAGCAGGGGTCACGATGCCATTTGGGTAGTCGTGTGGATAGATTGACAAAGATGGCTAGGTTTTTACCCACAAAAACAACAGTTAAAGTGTCAAAATTGGCTTGTCAATTTGTTGAGCAACTGTTTAGATTGTATGGTCTATCTTCTGATATTGTGAGCGATCGGGGCTCTAAGTTCACGGCTCATTTTTGGCATGAAGTTTTCAAGAAATTGGAAACTACTTTAAGTATGAGTTCCTTTAATCACCCGCAGTCTGATAGGCAAACAGAGCGTGTGAATCAGATTGTAGAGGATGTGCTTAATGCATATGTCTCTCAAAAACCATCGAGTTGGAAAAAATATTTTCCAATGATGGCATTCGCCTATAACAGTTCTAAGCATATGGCTACTGGTTATAGTTCATTCATGCTTATGTATGGGTATCAACCCAGGGCACCTGTTGATGTCGGTCTTAAAGGACATTGAGCTTGATGCATTGAGGGATTTCTTGTGAGATATGCAGGAAATGCTGACCCAAGCTCAAGATTCTATTAGGAGTGCTCAAGATAGAGCACGATTTTATGCTATAGGGAACGCTCACCTCGGTCTTTTGAGTCAGGAGCGTTGGTTTATTTGAAAGTTCCTAAAGATTCTTAGACTTTGTCAATAGGAAAGTGCGCAAAATTATCTCCTAGATATTGTGGTCCATTCCAGGTTATACGTCAGATTGGCACGATTGCGTATGAGCTAAAACTACCTCCACATGTCAGAGTTCATCCAGTCTTTCATCTCAGTAGACTAAAAGAGAAGCTGGGAGGTGAGGATAACATGTTACTCCTCAAGAACTCGTTGAAGTAAAAGATTTATCTTATGTTCCACATGAACCTGAATAGGTATTTGAGTTCAGGGAAAGGAAACTTCGTAGTCACTTAATTCGTGAGGTTAAAATTAAGTGGAAAGATAGGGAAATTAAGGATTCGACTTGGGAGTCAGTTAAGAATGTACATCACAATTTTCCTTCTTTTCATTACAAGAGTGCAATGTTTTGAGAAAGGGAAGTATGTTATGTGCATATACTAGGAGGCTAACCCACACTAGGCATGTGAGCATGTGAGCATGGGAACATGCTCTAGTGGACTAAGGGTTAGGTCTAACCTTAGGTTGAGGTTAGGGTCAGGCAACCAAGAATCACATATGGAAATGGAGAGTCGAGAGTCACTTGAGGGCCCTCTTATATAATAGGGGCATGGGGCACTCTCAAGGGATGTTCACTTATGTAGAGAATTGTGTCTACTCTCTTGCCATTTTATGTTAGAGCTATGTGCTACTAGAGTGAAGTCATATCTCTTGGTGGTATGGGACACTAAGGTAAGGTATGTGGTACTTCATTGTATTTATGTGAGCACCCTTGGGCTCGGGGGTGGATGAGTATATGCCTGGTTTATGCATAGTTATTAGCTAGAGAAATCTTTAGGGTTTTAACAATCATGCTATACGTTTGTTGCTCTCACATGCCTTGATGGATGATCATATTTCAGCATTTATAGCTGATTTACAAAGGTCTTTTAAAATGTCTGATCTTGGCCCATTGCACTATTATTTGGGAATTGAGTTTCCAGTAGCGTAATGATGGATTATTATGTTGCAAACACAATACATAGAGGCATTGTTGAAGAGGTTCAATCTTGGAGACTACAAACATGTTGCTACACCTATGGAACTTGGTTTGTGACTTAGTCTTGAAGATGTAGGTGACCTTTTTTATGTTGGCTTGTATCAAGAAGCTATTGGATACCTTATCTTTTTATGTAACACCAGGCTTGACATTTAGCACGGGATCTCGGTATTGAGCAGATTTATGCATAGCCCATGCACAAAGGATTGGTAGTCTGTCAAACATGTGTCTCTTTACCTGAAGGGCACCAAGAACTTTAGGTTGTTTTGTCTCAAAGGGGGTAAATCACAACTACATGCATTTACAAACTCAAACTGGGCTGGATGTTATGACACACGAGTGTCCACAAATGGTTTTGCTTTCACCTTAGTAATTTGTGTATATTATGGCTCAATAAGAAGCAACCCACTTTGGCCACTTCTAATTTGTGAAGCTGAGTACAGGGCAACGTTTACAGCTACAGTTGAGTGTGTTTAGATCAAATGCCTTATTGCTAATTTGGGTACTGGCGAGTCCTTAGGCATTACCATCTTTACTGACAATTAGAGCATTATGGCAGCGAGGAATCCAGCTTTTTGTGCTCACATAAGCATTGAGGTGCATTATCATTATGTCACGGAGAGAGGCTCTATAATTGAAATCATCTTAGCGTCTGTGCCAACATAGGAGATGTTGTTGGCACACCTAAGAGTGTGACCCTTTGTATAGTCTCCATATGTGTGACCAAACTTCTTTGAGAAGTTATGTGCTTAGAAGTACCACTATCAAGTATGTGATAGTTATGCTAAGACATGCATCTTGTTCAAGATTATAACTACAAATAAGACTATTTCTCCTACAAATAAGACTATTTCTCCTACAATAGTAAGCTAACAAGCTTTTGATACATAAGAGGGGCTGCATTGCCTCTTAAAGAAAGTTGGAGGGAAGTATTAAAATAATAATTTAAGGAACTTGTTGTTGGATCTGTTAGCCTTGACCCCTTTAAGGAGTAGCAAGAGCTATTGTGCCAGTGTGGAGGTTGACACCATTGATGTGACCCATAAACCCTTTATAAAACAAGGACATTTCTCACCACAAAACTCGATAGGGAGTAATTTGACCCATCCAATTTATCCTTTTTAGAAAGAATATCAAACAAATCATTTGTAGAGTTATTGCCCATACCTCACTGATGTGATGAATTTGAGAAGGGAAGATGCCAAAATAAAGCTTGAAATAATGTTAGTTAGTGCTGAGATGAATAATCTACAAACTGCTAAAAATTATAGTAGTAAAATTGGACAATCCTTGAAGGTGGAATTGGATGATCCTTGAGAGTAAAGTTAGTTTCTCCGAAAAGTTGAATTGGGCAATCTCAGAAGTGGAATCAATTGATCCCAAAAAGTAGAATTAGACGATCCCAGAAGGGGAATCAATCAAGGTAGGATCACTGGAGAAAGTGAAATCTTTGGGAAAAGTGAAATTGATCAAAAAGTAGAATCGATCGAGAAATAGAATAGACCGTAAAAGTGAAATTGGTCGATCCAACCAATTAGATCGATCGATCAAAGAAACCATGAATGAATACATAATTAAAATGATTGTACTCATAAATGATTCAAGAAAGCACGATTTTATCCACCGCGTGTTAATTGTAGGTGAAGCGGTGGAAAGAGCGATGAGATCGTTTTGACAAAACAGTTCGACTGTGAAAAATTGAATCGATTGCAATTGTGCTACAGTCGCTTAGTGAATGAGTTGAATGAATGATTAGAAACACCTGCACTGAAACTGTTGCTCGAAGTAGAGGAATCGATTCAAGATAAGGAAGCCTTCTTCATTGTTCATAGAGAAAGTAGCTTCAATGGAAGACTTGAAGTTGCACCGCCACTAAAGAGCTTTAATCTGTTGAATCCAAATAATAAGAACCAAAGGAAACAAGCTATTGAAAGCTTGACAACAAGCTATGGAAAGCTTGAACATAGTATATAGAAAATCAGAAACCAAGCTATAGAAAAGCCTTGCTTTGATACCACTATTGGATCTCAGAGAATGGAGAGCCTGATTCACACACATACAATGCTCAATGACAAGAACACAAGGGTGTAGAGTGAGAGAGAATGGCAAGCTCAAAGCAGAGATATTAATTTTAATTTCCTTTCATATATTACTTAGACAATTCACTTATGCGTAGTTTCACGATTGAGTTTTTTTGGAGTATATGGGTGTGTAATCAAATTATTGATCATGAACGTATCACCATAGACTCATGTCTAGTGGTGTTATTTTACAACAAAGTCGAGCTAGTGCTTGAGAACAAATGTTAATGATAGTGAGCTAGGATATATAAGAGCGGCTGAGAAAATCATTCCAGCTAATAATAGATTCATGCAGCACGGGTGTTTTTTTTTCAACCAAACTATCGTTTTAGCAATCAAACTATTTATCTCCTAGCATAATATTTACATGTATTTTATGTATAGTAAGTGTTATTGAAAGAATGGTTTTGCATTTTGTATAAAGATCTAAATGCCACAATTAGAGAGGAACCTATAGCATTGACTTATCCAAATTACTTCCCTTGACAATGGAGCCGTGTGCCCTTCCACGCCATTGCTAGCATCAAACGTTCTTTTATAAGAACACTAATAACAATGAGTATTGATATATAGTGCATGATAACCCTTGTGGTGGCTGACATATTTTCAACGGTGCATGGCCATGAAGTAATAGTTGGCTAGGAAGATGAACATGGGAAAATAGTCCAAGTAGGTCATTGGCTACCATCCATGTAGAGGATGGTAGAGAATGAGATATTATGTGAATAGTGAAAGCCACATAAAAGAATGTGGAAAAGGGATTGCCACATGGCATGATGATGTGTAAAAAACTATAACTATGCTAAGTCCTCGGTAAGCATAATCAACAATTGTTTACTCTTGAGCTCAAAAGTCAACATTGGTAGAAGTGTACACACCACCTTGCATGAGGATGGAATGTATGTGCAAATGTACTTAGGCTTGCCAATACACATAATACTGGCCCATAAAATGCTAGAAGATGCATGCACAAGCATACATCCATAGCCACACCTATTGGCTCTAATAGAAACATAATTTAATCCACCTTCTTCATTCTACATCTAAAATTTAACAACTTGTTTATACGCACTTCTCTACATGGAATGATATTATTGCTAATAGTTCAAGGGATTAAAGGATTCATGTAAGGGTACCTTGCACTTATCTCACATATAATGTTGACAAAATAATTAAATTTGCAAGCTAATCAAGCCTATACTTCAAGATTATGCAAACTATATGGGAA
Organism: Cibotium barometz; assembly: GCF_041138505.1. Classification (NCBI taxonomy): domain Eukaryota; kingdom Viridiplantae; phylum Streptophyta; class Polypodiopsida; order Cyatheales; family Cibotiaceae; genus Cibotium; species Cibotium barometz. The sequence continues at coordinate 34,005,670 of NC_141055.1, read as the reverse complement.
AGCTTAGACTCAATGGCTAATTCACACACACCAGTTTATAAGAGAATAGACTATGCAAACCAAGTGAACCAAGTGCAGAATTACATACACTACCTCACACAAAGATGCTAAATACAAGTTTAGAATTGTGTACACTACCTCACACAAGGATACTAAATACAATTCTAGAGCAAACACTCAACTCAAACACACTACCCCACAAGAGGACTAACTCTAGAAGCTAAGTAATGCGCACCTAGAGACAAATTATGGCTAAACACACTACCCCACAAGAGGAGGAACTCTAGGAGCTAAGTAATACAACTTAAGGGAATGGCTTTATAGACACTTAAAGGGGCACAAGAAAAAGGGATAATCCCCTTTGTCCCCATTGCTCCTAGGCAAGGGATCTCCCCTCTATGGCTCAGGAGAGTTGAATGAGGATAACAATTGAGGGCATAGGGATGGACTACCATATATTTTTTTGGGCTTTTTTGTTTTGTGTATGAGTGCAAATTAGGGACAAACTACTTCTAAATGTTAGTCTAAATGCTAGAGGTCTCTTTGCTTGTTCCATGGTGAATGAAAGGTCAAGAGAAGCTCAAGCTCAATACCATAGGTAGGTAAGTAATGCATTAAACCCCAATAGCAATTGCATAAACCTCAACACCATGATGTTAAAAACCTTTAGGTCACGAGAGCAGCGTAACCAAATTCCCACCAAAACTTGAAGTTCTTTACACTACACGAGGTATCAGCAGCATCTTCTGCGAGACCTACTGCGCGATCCGCAGACATGGCGGCTATGATGGTGAGTGTTCACGCGAAGATGCCCATGTTTATGATCTTGGCTTTCCTGCTTCTTTTCTTCCGCAGGTCAAACTGAGTTCTTAACGTTTGCCTTTCATTGACAGAGCAGTATTTTTGCAGGACCCCGAGTTCTTTGTCTGTTTTTTCTTGCCTTTTGTGAACCCTATATCATTCTTTGCTTTGTTTGCGTTCTTTTGCTTTTTATAGGAGCAACCCTAGATCATAGTGTCTTTTCTGTTGCTGAGGATGCCTTCCTTTGACAGAGCAGTGACGTGCCTTTTTTTTTGTGTGCTTCGTGCAGCAACCCCAGATCATACTGCTGAAGGAAGGGACAGATACATCACAGGGGAAGGCACAGCTGATCAGCAACATCAATGCCTGCACTGCCGTGGTGGACACCGTGCGCACAACCCTTGGCCCCCGTGGCATGGACAAGCTCATCCATGATGACAAGTCTACCACCATCTCCAACGATGGCGCCACCATCATGAAGCTACTTGACATCATCCACCCTGCGGCGAAAGTTCTTGTCGACATTGCCAAATCTCAAGACTCTGAGGTCTTCACCCCCTCTTGGTTGCTTTAAAATTTGTTTTTTTTTAAATTTGACATATACATGCTTAATCACACAGACAAAGTTTGGAATTATTTCTTGAATAGTCTGCAAAAATAGACATTATCTGGTAATATCCTGCAAAAGTAGGCATCATGTGGCAATATCTTTTGAAAGCAGACCTGCTAAAATATGCATTATTTGGGGATATCTTTTGAAAACTTTTATTCAGAAATGGGGCAAAACTTTTTTTCAAAGACATTTTTTTCTGCAGACATAGACATTGTGTGTGTGCAACCACACTTAGGGCTCTTTTTTAAATAAACATTTATGAGCAAAGGTAAACATTCTACTGTGGAATGGTTTTCTCAGATCCATGTTGTGCTAGACACCAATCCCTTTGCAATAACTGTGACATTTGAAGATTCTCAAAACAAGCAATATCAAGACGTCAATTACAAGAAAAGCTGACATTTCTGATTATTTGCAGTGAAGTGTTTTTTTTTTGGTTTGTGCCTTGGGCAAAGTGTGCACCACCACGCCTAGTGGTGTGGGTTTGTGATTTGGAAAGAGGGGTCTTGAGTTCAAGTCCCCGCTAGCCTTTGATTGGCATCTGGCTGCTTTGCAGCCACAATTGTACCCTTTTCACGTGGGAGACCATGCCACCTCAGGCTGGACAAAATGTTCACCACTATGATCTTTTTTTAATTTTTAAGGATATACCGTACTCAAGCTTTCCTTTGTGCAAAGGGACCCATCCCCCTTTCAAAAGAGGCAAGGTAGGACTTGAACCATTGATGTCTTGAAGACATGATCTCTACCACTAGGCTACACAACCATGTTGTTCACCCCAAACGAATGAGCTATCTTTTTGTTGTTGCCTTAATAACGCATGCTTTATTCATTGCTATGCTATTTTCTTTTGTTGCATCTTTTGCCGTGTTGCTTTTGTTTTGCTATGGGCTGCGTCACTTTTTTTCATAGCTTTAGTGTTATAACAAATATTGTATTTCGAAGCTTGTTTTTGTTGCCTACTCCTCTAATTACCATTAATTTCATTTCAGCACACATGAAGTGGCAAGCATTGGCCTTTCATTTCATGGTCCTATCTCGACTTGCAAACCTCCTCTGTTTTTGGGGGCTGCCTCGTTTATGCTTGCTCTCATGGTCGTGGCTGCTTTTTGTTCGAAAAAGCTCTATGTTCTTGCTAGTATCTCTTCCTTGTCGAAATTTCCCTCAAGTTCCTTCATGTTGAACTTCAGGCAACAACAATCAACATGATGGTGGACCCATTCAACTTTCCATGATGTGCGTCATGAGTGGTTGCGGCCCTTATAGCTCACATGCATATTTTGTAACCCAAGATGATTCACCCGTATATGAAGCTTGGCTAGAACTATGACTCCTACCAAGATGACAGCTCGGTTTAGCTACTTTTCACACCACTTTGAGGAGGCTTTAGGCCCAAGTACCTGGTTTACAAGGTATAATCACCAGGTACACTAAGCTGCCTATACAAGTGAGCAGTGTGGGAATTTCACGACCGTTTCTACCAATAATTTGCCCTGCTATGTAGACTCTCTGCCCCTCAGGAGCATTGACACGTATTGCTGCACAATTCAAAGTGCCATGTGAGTGCTTAGCCCTTGCATGTCAGTTAAGGATAGTCAATGGAATCAGTTGTAAAGACATTTCTATTTTTTTGTGAAAAGCAGCTTGAGAGGTTAGTGTGTCATTGAACATGCTTGTCATGATATCGCCCCACTTGTGGGTTATTAGACTTGGTTAAATAGCTTTTATGCTGACGAGTAGTCAGTCTTCTAGTGTGGTAGCTGGAGGCTTTTTGATGGCATGTCAATTGAAAATTGTTATGTTTAATTCAAATTCAATAGAGTAGGTTGTTATTGTTCAATGCAATTTTTCTGAAGGAGCTGACAATTTGGTGTGTGGTGCGCTGGATTGTCTATGCTGCAGGTAGGGGATGGCACTACCACAGTTGTTCTCTTAGCCGGTGAATTTTTGAGAGAAGCAAAGCCTTTTGTGGAGGAGGGTGTTCATCCACAGAATCTCATCAGGAGTTTTCGCACTGCTTCTAGTCTGGTTCGTAATGTTTGGTAATTTTAGCGATTCTTTCAAAAGAAAGATATGTGCCCCCCCCCTTCCCCCTTTCAAAACTTAGCCACTTCTCCACATATCATTTAAACTATGGGATACAAGCTTGTCATTATTTACTCTAATTCAGGCTATTGCAAAGATAAAAGAGCTTGCCATCAGCATTGAAAGGAAAAGCTTGGACGAGAAAAAGTCCCTCCTGGAAAAGTGTGCAGCAACGACACTTTCTTCAAAGTTAATAGGTGGAGAGAAGGAATTTTTTGCCAAGATGGTTGTTGATGCTGTGACGTCTCTTGGGGAAGATGATCGCTTGAACATGATTGGAATAAAAAAGGTATGCTCGTAAAACATTGTCTTTTGTTTGTGGCTGCCTGTATAAGCATGTAGGAGTGATGCCAATGAGGTGATAGCTCAAGTGGTGAAGGTGTTTGCCTAGGACCAAGAGGTCCTGGGTTCAAAACCCCCCTTGGTGCTTTTTCGGCGGCATTGCCTACGGGTGGATAAATAAGCGCCTACGGGCGGCTGTCTACAGACGGTGAAATTTGGTAACTATGGGATGATCTTGGGCCAAAAGGCCAGTTGAAAACAAAAAGCATGTAGGAGTGATAGTGTTTGTGACATAATAACAAAACATTCCTTGTTTTTCAGGTGCCTGGAGGAACCATGCGTGACTCTTTCTTAGTGAAAGGTGTTGCTTTCAAGAAAACATTTTCTTATGCTGGTTTTGAACAACAACCCAAAAAGTTTGAGAATCCAAAAATACTGCTTTTGAACGTGGAGCTGGAGCTGAAGTCTGAGAAAGAGAATGCTGAAGTCAGGTAAGCAAGGGCGTTGTCCACAAAACTGAGATGACTGAAGGCCTCATTGCAATGTAATGTATTGTAACGAATTGGATCAGTGCCAAATATAGCCTTTGTTAGGGATTAAAAGGTGTCACATTGCCGTGTGATAAGAAGTTGCCTGCGTCTTGGTTAAATGATCATGCAGCATCACTCCCCGATGTCGCATGAAGTCAATTTTTACACACTCATGAAGTGAGTGCTGCTTGCGAGGTTGTGTCATAGATTGTATTATCATGATTTTGCTTCACACTGTTCATCACTCTGTTAGGATATTCGATAAAGAAATGGATCTTATTATCTTATTATGCCTCTAGTCCTACAGGAACTACAATCAAGAAAATTGATTTGGCTGCTCTCTCTCTCTCTCTCTTTGTTTGGAGTGCTGGCATAGTGGTTTTGCACATTGGGCTCCGATTTAAGACATCAGGTTCGAGTCCCATTTCTTGCACTGTGTTGACATCATGTGGATGATACGTGGTTGGCACTTGGCTATACTGTTAAAAGATTCTTTTCATCTCAGTGTTATCGTTCTGCATACTTATGCATGTGTACATTTGTGTTTCTTCATGTCCATGTGCATGGTAGCTGTGCTTTGGGTGTATTACCATGGTCTCATAGACCCTTCTGGTCTTATTAGATGTCAATAAAAATTTCTTTCTGCTCTCTCTCTCTCTCTCTCTCCCTCTCCCTCTCTCTCTCTCTCTCTTTACATAGTCTCTAGTTTTCAGCTTTTGTTAACAGATTTAAGGTGAAGGTGCTTGGATTTGGAGCATATTGCTTACACATATGTCAAAGTGAAGCCTATGACTTGAAATTTCATGGGTGCATGCTTGCATGCATTGGCCATTTTATTTTTGTTTCTCAAATTTCTCCAAGTTTTGGTTGGCATCTGCTCTTTTTCAAGCATGGGAAATTAGATAAAATCTTCAGAAAGGTTTTGGAACGTTCCTTTGAATCACTTGAGTTGTGGAGACCTTGTGATCCCTGAAAGAAGATCTCTATACATAAAGCAACCTATAGCAGCTCTGCATTCAAGGTGGGGTTTGGCCTTGGATGTTAAGTTTGCCAGAATCCATGTGTCTTTGTATGCATCTGAGCATAGTAGGTCCAGGGAGGATGGAGCGGTGTTCAGGTGTAAAGAGTATGCAGTCTGTGCTGTAATTCAAGGATGTAGGTAAGTGCATCCCTCCTAGAGAGTTGAATTGCATGGAGTGAGTAGAGGTAATGTGGCAAGGGGGAAGCACCTAATGATGCCAAGTAGAAGAGAAAAGGAGCCCATGCATTTGTCATGCTCTGCAAAAGAGAATAATGAATAGTTTTACCTGACTGTACTGAAAACCCATTTTCCTCTTTGCAAACCCTGGAGAGAATAGAATTTAGGAAATTACAAAGAGTGTTTATTGTGCGCCCCCCGGGGGGGGGATGTGAGTTGGTGTTGAGTTGCCTACAGTCTGAGGGGAAACTCTGGAGATGAGGAGATAGAACCAGGAGACCAAAGGCTCCACAGTGGTCTTTAAGGGCTTGAGTTTCCGATTTGAAGAGGATCTAACACTCCCATCCAGCGTCTATAAAAGCTTGCCGCTGTTTCATTATGTAAAAAAGAAATGGACAAAAACTTGTGAAGTGCTTTAACCTATATGGACACTTTTCTTACTTTTAAACATATACTCTTTTGTGCTTTGCTTGCTGTATATGCAGGGACCAAGTTCATAATCTTCTGAATATGAATGCGGATCTGTCTGTTTTTTCAGGCTATCAGATCCTGCGCAGTATCAGTCTATTGTTGATGCAGAATGGAACATCATTTATGACAAGCTGGACAAATGTGTGAAGAGTGGAGCAAAAATTGTTTTATCCAGGCTTGCGATTGGTGACCTTGGCACACAGGTACTTTAGAGAGGGGATGCTCTTATCTTTGGAGGTTGTTGACAGATCATGAAAAACATCTTAAACTGAGATGATTTTTCTCTTGAGATTCTGATTTCATAAAGTATTACCTCTCAATGTGAAAATGGGAAGGCTCAGGATGTACAACTTAGGATGAACAAGAAGGCTACCACATAGGGATGACAGATAGAATACATACCATGGCCAATAACCTACAAAACGGAAGTGTCATGAAATGACCTAAGAATTGTCAAATGCTTTGTTCCAGTATGGATGCAGTATAGATGCTAAGAAAGTGTGACATGTGGAAGCTTGGAGATAGAATCATTTACTTGGCTAGAACAGAATTCAGCATTCACAAATTGACGGTTCGAACAAAAGGGAGTGAAGGAGAGGGACAGAGGAGGCAACGACAAAAAAACAACCATAAAAAAATGCAACGGCTCTCTGCCATCCCCCCACAGAGCCGTCCCCCACTGGCGTCCCCGTTGCTGCGGCATCCCGTCCCCGTCCCCTGTGAGTGACGCGTCGTGGGGGACGTCTGTCCGTCCCCGTCGCTGTTCCGTCCCGATTCGGCATCCCCGCGTTCCAAGCAGACGTCCCTTCTGTCCCCTGTGACTATGGCAAGTAGTTAGTTGCCTGGAATGAGGGGGTGGAGCGCCCTTATATAGTGGATTTGGGCCCCTAGATGCTTGCTGACTGGGAAGAGGGCTGGATGCCTTGAAAAGAGGACACATAAAAATATTGATGCGATGTGTTTCCACACGTGCCTCCCCAATGATGGGTGCCTATGGGTGGGTGTCCCCTGTGGCCTTTTGCCTTCCCTGTGGGTGTGCACAATGGGCTGAAACCAGCCCATAGCCCCTCACAGTCCACGATCGCCAAACTTAGTGTTGTTAATTCCATGCCTCTGAGAGTCTGATGAGTTCGCACACCTGTGCTCACTAGACCTAGACGACTTGTGCAAGCTAGGCAATGCCTTCGTCAAATCCCCATGGGATCTCCTGGTGAAACCACTATCAAATCCCCATAGGATCTCCTCGTAGGACGCTCCTGGTACAAGACTCAAAACCTGCAAACAAACGAACAACGTGAAGGGGGTGTTGGCCTGATTGAGGTTGACTCACCTCCCAACCTTGATAGCCGTGGGCAAGCCCACAAGACTTGGTTGTCCCCACCGAGCCACGAGCTGAGCTAATTAGATGGACGTACCAACCAATCTCTACCTCGTGACGTCCCATACCGCCACGAAGCTACCCTCGTGGGCCTCGAGAGACTGTTGCCGGCCTCGGCTACATGAAGCAAGTGCACGTCTGCACTAGATCCAGGCTCCTGACCATAGAGCTCTCACAAAGACTCACGAGACTCTATATGACTACTGATTAACCTTGGCCACCCTTTTACAGGCTCTTGGTCGGTCATCGGGCGTCCACACTTGGGTGCCCGCCCGTCCATACTTGGGTGCCCGCCCGTCCATACTTGGGTGCCCGCCCGTTAGTCTATCCCTAACTCAGCTCGCCAATCAGCCTGCCTAGCTCCAAGCTTCCCCAAACCTCGAAGCTAGTCTTGTGTACGTGTAGCACACGGTAGATATACACTGTGCACATGACAGCCTTGGTGCGCCCACCCTCTCTGTGTATGTGTGTAAACTTATTCTTTCCCCTATAATTGCCAACCAACAGAGCATCAGTCCAATGGGTTCATTTGGTGGGTCACCTAGGCCCATGGTGAGCAACTTTGCCTCTTGTTGGATTGTCCTTTTCGACCATATGAGACCATGGTAAAGGTCCTCAAAAGCCAATAGCGGCTGTTGCAACCTCTTCCTTTGGCGACAAAAAAATGCTTTTTTAAATCTGTGACGAATTGGCTCCATTCATAGTTTGCAACATGCATGGTGTGGGCCTTGGATCAATCGTGCCACCAAACAATGGCATTACCTGATAGGTGACAGTTCGCCAACACTACTTTTTCTACTAGTTGAAGCTTGTCAGGCATCAAGATCAGTCAGGCATCAAGATCACAGGGGTTGATGGCAAGATAGGTGCAACGCTCCTGGTGGTCATTCCATTGATGTCAAAAGAAGTTCTCATATCTCTTGTGTGGGAGATAGAATAATTTACTTGGTTAGAGCAGAATTCATCCCTCACAAATTGATGATAGTTACAAAAGAGAGTGAAGGAGACAGACACATAGGAGAGTACACCCCCAATTAACCCTTTGAAGGGCCACCACTGTGAAGAAGCAAACTCTGGCTTGCCGCACTCCAAGCTCGGACGTGAACTTTTGTACTGTGCTCTTGCTCAAAATTGAGGGTTTTCAGCTGGTTTTGAAGCTACAGTGCTAGGGGACTTCTTCTCTACTAATTCCAGAGCTTGGTTCTTGATGCCAGCTGTGTTCTAAAGCTGGTAGACTATGCTGTGGTGGACTTCTGTTGCGCGAGAAGTCAGTTTTGGGGCTGATTTCTGATTTTGGAGTAATTCTGTTGCGAGAACTGTATATTTCTCGGCTGATTTTCTGCATATTCAGCAATACCAGGGCTGATTGATGGCTTCTTCATGCTTCTATGGGCTGAATGATTGCTCTCAAGGCCCCTACAAGTGGTCCTTTCGCTGATTAGAAACTAGCAGAATGTTCTCTCTCTTCTCTCTCCGCTGGCCGTACAGTTTGGAGGCTGAAAATTAGAGTTTTGGGCTAGTTTTGGCCTCTGGAAACCTTGGAACCATGTCTATACTTATGGAAAAAGTTTGGAAGACACTCTGTGTGGTGCATAGTGAAGGAACAAGATCTATGCATGGCTGGTCATGCTGAAAACCAGTGTGGACAGCCCTTAGAGGGTGGACCCTTGAGCGTGTGTCTGCAGGATTGAGTGCTTGACAGGCCTCAAATTGTCTGGGCGGTGCCTGGTGGCTACGGAAGCTCCTAGTGGGAGTGTTCTCTGGCATGGGTGTGGTGAGATACTACAGATTGGAGCAGTGCACCTGTTTTGAAGAGCGGCGCTCTTAGAAACTCGTTTGTTTGATTTGTTCATTCATGTTTACTAGGATTTTTGGTGTGACCGGTTGGTGTGATTTCCTGGCTACCACATCATCTTGTATAAGAACACTCGTGGTAATATAGTTTGCCTGCACCGCTGCGGGGGGGGATTGGGGGGTGTTTTTGGCCCTAACCCCCTCCCCTTTTTCTTCCTCTCCCCCTCTCCCGCTTTCTTCCTCTTCTCCCCTTTCTTCCTTCTCTCACATCATATGGATGATGGCTGGAGGGCTGGCGGATAGGTAGGGTGCAACACCAGTGGCGTGGCATTGGCTTCATTGAGTATAGGCCACCGTTTGCCATTGATTGTTTGCAGTAATGTGTAGGAGGGATTAGGCTGAAGTGAAGGCTCATAAATGCATGTAGGTGGCACGGTGTGCTATCTTTGATCAGGCCAAAGGTATAAGAGACTGAATGATTGAATGAGCCATGCTGTGAAGGGATGTTTGGCTTTCTTTTAAACAGTGTGGGTGGTAGGCCAGTTTAGCTCTAAATTAACTGGGTTGAGATGTTTTCCAGTATTTTGCAGATCGAGACATATTTTGTGCTGGCCGTGTTACTGAAGAAGATCTTCAACGAGTAGCCAGTGCAGCTGGAGCTTCAGTTCAAACCAGTGTTAACAACATTGTTCCTGAGGTGAGACACTTCAGCACCTACTATGTGTGTGGGCATTGGGACTCTTCAATGGCAGCACAGCCAGGATGATCATTTGTGGATCTGCAGGTTCTTGGTCTATGTGAGGTTTTTGAAGAGAAGCAGGTGGGGAACGAACGTTTCAATATCTTTAGTGGGTGCCCATCTGGAGAGACGGCCACAATTGTACTGCGAGGTGGAGCAGATCAGGTCTGACTTTAAGGATGTGTGATATCTTACACACTTGATGAGCATATACAGGAGTACTTATTTTCTGCAAAACTATACTGACATTGCAGTTTATTGAAGAGGCTGAGCGAAGCCTACACGATGCCATCATGATAGTTAGGAGAGCACTGAAGAACTCTGCAGTTGTTGCTGGTGGTGGAGCTATTGATGTATGGCTCTCATGGTAAACTTTATTGTTTTCAGCTACAAACAAATGGAAGCTCATTGACAGGACTGTGCCTACCTCTTTCAGATGGAGCTCAGCAGATATTTGAGACAACATGCCCGAACGATTGCTGGGAAATCCCAGCTTTTTATCAACTCTTATGCAAAAGCTTTGGAGGTGATTCCCCGTCAGCTTTGTGATAATGCTGGCTTTGATGCAACAGATGTACTGAACAAGCTAAGGCAAAAACATGCAGTGGGTTCAGGTGTGACAACTTTGCTTACCTCGTGATTTATAACTGTCTTCAGTCATAATCTGGCCAAGTTTTGACTCATTCTTCTAGCAATAAGCTGCATTCAATTATTCTCATCTGTTCAGGCTAACTGTGCTCTCTTCACTTTCAGGAGAAGGTGCCCTCTTTGGGGTGGACATAAATAATGGAGGTATCATTGACACGTTTGCCAACTTTGTGTGGGAACCCTCTGTTGTCAAGGTGAGGTGATGAGTTAAATGTTTCATATCAAGAACATTTCCATGTAAACATGACTACTTACTGGTACTTCTTGGGTCTGTTGGTAGATTAATGCCATCAATGCAGCCACTGAAGCTGCCTGCTTAGTTCTTAGCGTTGATGAGACAATAAGGAACCCAAAGGTGAGTTTTGTCTCTCCTATGTGCCTATTGTAAGACTGGCATCAGGCTATGCTTCTGATCATGTTGTTAATGTATGCAGTCGGAAAGTGCACAAGGGGAAGGTGCTGCTAATGCCATGGCTGGAAGAGGACGGGGTGGATTCAGGGGAAGAGGACGTGGCATGCGAAGGAGATAAGGGCACATTCCGACATTCCATTTGCTTGCTTTCCTGGTGTTGGTGACTATAGCACACATGTAGCACACATGTTTGAGCCAGACAATGCTTGTATTCACCTTGGAGAGTCTGCTTCTTCGGTGTTAAAGACTAAATGTTTAAGCTTGACTATGCTGGGGTTTACATTTATGTCATTTGAGGGTTGTGTCCTGAAGTTTTGCAGGTTAGAATAGTAAAATTTATCCCTCACCATTAAAGTATACAATCACATTGACCGAACTAGAAGATATTTTCCGTTGGAACCAGTGGACCACAATTGTCTTTGCTTACTATGGAAGCGCACAAAAATGCTATATTCATTATGTCTGCTGAGCATTGGAGTGGATTAAACCTGTTTTCATAAGGAGATCTTCCAAGTTCCATCAGTAAAGCAACACAACAGCTGCCGGGAGGCAGATTACAACCCTGGTAGAGGTATATTTTGGGTTTTTTTTTTTTTGGGGGGGGGGGGGTTGGGGTTGGGGGTTCTCTCCACGGTTGGCCACTATCACATCAGTGCGGAGGGTGGAAAAGCCACATTGGGGCCTGTAATGCCAGAATATACTGTCACTGCTCCAGGTGAGAAAGGGGCCTGGGCAAGGTTGATCCAACGTCTTTTCATCTTTAGCCCTCTGTGAATACATCTCACTAGATTGGGAAACGGTTGGATCAACAAGGTTGGCTTTCTTCTCTTGCAAGTATTGCAGCCAAGGTGAGTATGCGAAGGCTTTGCCATTATGGTTGAGCTGGTATTATTTTGAAGCTCATGTTTCATAAGTCCGGTATGGACAAGATGACATAGACCAAGGAAGTTCAGCAAAATGGAAGTTTCAAACATACTGAGCCCTTACATCAAGGCTTTCAAAGAAAAAGTTAGGTTGTGTAACGATTTACAAGATGCCCACTGTGCGTGCTATCAACATTGGCTATCTCTAGTGTCCTTGACTTGTTAAGGAGATGTACGTCTCCTTTAAAGTTTGGGTAGGAGGCAAAGTGAGATGTAGCTGTCAGGATGGAGTTGAAAACAGTTGGTGAGGCGGCAGAGAGTGAGTTGAAGTTGTCAGGAAGGTAGTTGGATGTAGGAATCAAGAGTGGGTTTTGTATGTCTTCACGTGGTGAAGACATGTCAACTATTGTGGAGTCGTCTTTCCTGGGAAGCATTGAAAATGTCATATTTGCTAAATGCACAGCCTTGATTGGGAATAAAATTTTTGCATGTATGAAATGAGATTGCATTACAAAATCGACTCATGTGGAAGTAATGGTGGTAGTGCTATTCATAATTTTTGAAGTCGCCTTCACTTGGCTTCATGCATGTTACTGTGCCCAGAAGCTCCAAATTGTTTGGTTCCATATGGACCAGACAAAGAGACCAACTAATCTAGGAAAAAATATGCTGCTATACCAGAAACTAGGAAGCATATCACAACTGGAAGCAAAGTATCAAGCGAATTTGCGTATGCCACCTGTATTCCTTTGCTCCTTGGAGGAACGGTGTTAAGTTCCATCACCTAAGAGTATTTACTTGCACCAATAGAAGGTGAACAAACATCATTTTGAATCTTTCACAATTGATTTTGTTTAGTGTCTAAGAATTGTACATAAGGGAGCTTTTGGATTTCGCAGCAGTGTCGTGTGAATAAACACAACGATGGTAAGATTCTAATCATGCCACTACAACGAGGCACAATCACATTGATGAGTGGCTAGCTAAAATAGATAGACGTTGGTTAACTCATTAGGGGTGGAATGGACTCTAAAAGGGCATTGTAAGAAGTTGCTTTGTGAGCTTCAAAAGTATTCACCTCTCTCCTTATTTTCCTTCAACTTTTAATACATTTCCCTGGTCCTGCAAAGTACTAGAAATATATTACATGTTAAAGGGTATTTTGTTCATCTCTTTACAATGGTCATTTTATACCAATAGATGGTTAATAAATATCAATTACATCTCACGATTGAAAACAAAGAGTGATTTAAAAGATTGTATAGTGGTCTACTTATACTAGGGAGCTAGTCTATTTTGGTAGCTATGGATGTGAATACAACTATTTGAGGCTTCTAATCATATACAAGCAAGGTGGTGAACATACATTGAAGAAATAGTAAGACATGATTAGCCACTAGGGGTGAGATGGACTTGATAAGGGTTTCATAAGAAATTGGTTAGTGAGTTTTGGGAAATGATTACAACCCTAAAAAGGGAAGATTGTATCTCGAAAAATCGTAAGATGTATGGTTAGCTAGTAGGGGTGAAATGGGGAATTGACAAGGGGCTTATAAGAAATTGTTGGCGAGCATTAAGAAGTGTTTACAATCCTAAAAAGGGAAGATGGTATCTCAAAAAATTAGGCCTACTTGTTGCTCCAATTCCCCCTTCCGCTTTATAGTATGTTCCTTAGCTTTTTTACATGCTGTTCCTTGGAATCCCCACATCATTAGTTGCATCAAAATTTAAAATTTTGATTACTTTCTAATGAGTTGTCACAACTCTTGCAAAAGTTCCCAAAGTTGTCTTAAACTTACTTATGATCAATATAAGATTTTTAAGCTTTGTGATTAATATAAGGTTTTTTGATCTTTTGCTAAACTCTCATCTTTGCGTTTTAATCTTCTCAAGTCTCCAAAGACTTCTCCCCCTTGCCTCTTCTACCTTCCTCTCTTTTCCTCCCAATGGGCTTATTCCTTTTCCTTGTTATTCCCTCCTTTCCTCTTGCCTTCCCTTAACTTTTGCACTTTCCTTGACCATAATGGAAAAGCCTTAGATGACATAACGGGCCTAATAATTGGTCGGTATAATTTTAGGCCCTCTAGACTTACATCTCCAAGCTCATGTCTGTAGGCTCACACGTCTAAACTCATGACTCACTTGTGTAAGTTCATGTTTCACGCCTTCGGGCTTATATATCTAAAGGTATTGTACTTGTGGAAAGTAATATATGTGGGTATTTTGGAGTCGTGTGTGTGTATATTGCTTATTGTCAAAAATAACTTACATACAAGTGACATGTTTTCACACTAGGCCAACCAAACTTAAAAATGGTTTGACCTCCATTACTAATTTTAAGCAAGTATGTACTCGAGATCTGTAAACTTTTATTTTACATTAAGTACAAGGTAAGATTGCTTTATATATTTCAACACTATCTTAAGTGCCCGTTCGATTAGGTAAGATTGCAAAGCGCCTTACAATAGGTCAGGTGGGTGGAACCATGTTAACTTACGGAGCACATCTTTGTAAACATGATCATTACATTCATTTTTGAATATTGATGATGATTGGTCCATTCATGATATTTAAGGTGAAATATTGATAACTCTCACAAATTCTTGTGATAAAGCAAGGCATAGGAGGGCCATGATGAAGGCCAAATGTGTCACAAGCATTAGAATCAACTTTTGTAAAATCTGAATCCACTAAAATAATACATTAATATACATGAATCCATTAAAAGTCAAATTACATTGCATATACAGACAACACGAGATATAGATAGTGTCACCATGATCCATCATAAGATATATGGATTGTTATAATCTAGAACATTGTGATCGACGACCTAGTAGAACACATAAGACAAGGCATCTACATTATCAACATAAGGTTATATCTCATAGTGTAGATAGACCATCTTTGATCATCGATTTTCTTGGTGAAATATTTAGTTTGATTCTTAGTTTTGATGATTGCCTTTAAGCTTTTGATTGATTCAGGCAGTTCTCATTCATTCATTTCCCCTGGATGCTTGCATCATCATTTGTAGATTCTTCATGTGAATCTTTCGCATGGTTCAACAAATATGTTTCAATAGGTAGTTCCTCTTCCCCCTAAAAGGGAAAGAGGTACTTATCTCCCTTTTTAGTTTGGTTAGCCACTGTGAATTTGACACATGGCTTAGTGATAACCATTGGTCAACAATCCTAAGGATACTCTCCTAAGCTTTAGTTTGGTTAGCTACTAAGAATATGACATGGCATGGCTCAGTGTTAGACCATCGGTCACATCGACAATCCTAAGCATGCTCTCCTGAGCTTATTGTGTTCCTCATGGGTCTTGATAGGAATTTTGTCCTTAGTCTTGGGTGCAATGCATTGGGTTTTAGGTGCTTGAACTTAATTTTCAAATGTAGTAGTTGAAGTGCTAGAACTTAATTTTCAAATGTAGTAGTTGAAGTGCTAGACACTGTTTCATTGTATGATCCTCCCTAGATCACTAGCATTGTTCTTGCCCATGTGGCGAGAACGAACTTGACTTATAATAATCATCTCACAAGTGGGTTCCTTGGTTTCTCGAAAAATTTTAAACGTTGATGCTAGTGCATCATGTGTTGCCTTTACCTCCCTTGGTGAAACTTCTTCATACTTCTTTCCCTTGTCCGTGGGTTTCACCTTAACCTCTTCAATTTTTGTACCGATCTATCATATACTTTTTGGCCTTTACTTAGATCTTGACAAGTGTTTGAGCACATTTAGAGGGATTGGATAACCACCTATTTTGCACACTTAAGATGTTGAGTAATGACTATTGTGATTTGGTTTGAGTGAGACCCAATATAGTTTTTGTTGGACAATATTTGAACATGTGATGTATTGCACACCATCATTTACATAGGGGTTCTAAGATATCAATAGTTCTTGATGAATGATGAAGTGTTCCAATATGGGTAGTTTGCCACCTTGTGCAATCCATGATAGTAGGAGAGTGCTCTATCACTTTCATTTGCCTTGAGGCCCTAAGCAAACCATGAAATAGGCTATTGTAGGTGTTCATGTTTGGCTTGAACAAACTATGGCTATCATTTCCTTTGGCAGTTCTAGAGCTTCATTTGTCCTATCCTCTTTAGAGGGTCAATGTTTAGTTTAAAGTGATGTATTCGGTTTGGAGAGGCTCAATTTTTGGCCTATATGTGCCTTGACTAGACCATGGAAGTGTATTCTAAATTTGGGTAGAGACCATCCTCCCATTGGGGTTTTAGATGGAAGATGGATGCTATGACTTGCCCTCCTACCCCTTCCCTCTTTTATATAGGGATATTGAGCGAGCCAACTATGCCAACCACCTACGCTAGTAGGGTTAGCTAACTAGATATTAGTGTTAGCAGCTTGAGCTCATAGGTGGTAGCATGAACCATATGGAAAGGGTCATACTTCATGATGATGAGCTCATGGCATGTTTACTATTGTATGTCTGATTTGTGAGGCATCACGTATCCCAAAGGGAGTTGGACTTACTGAATGATGTGGTTGGGAGGCATCTTTATGTAGGGATACTATGAAAGTGTTGCATCATGTATCCCAAAGGAGTTGGACTGTTACTGAATGAGTGGCTGAGGTGCACCTATATGTAGGGACATAGTAAACAGTTGGGGGATACCTATGAAAGTGTTGCATATGTGGATGCTAAAAGGATGTTTGTAGAGGATGTTACTGGGAAACTTGGACTTCATGTGGTCCCAAATATGGATGGGATAGCAACATGTGTATGCCTTTGAGAAAGCATATAAGGATTGAGGTTTTGATGATGTGGTTGGGAGACATCTATATACAGAGATAGAGTAAGCAATTGAGGATACATGTGAAAGTGCTACATATGTTGATGCTAAGCTAGGGCATGGAAGGATGTGTATTGAGGAAGTTTCTAGGAACTTGGGATTCATGTGGTCCCAAATATGGATGGGTTAGCAACATGCATATGCCTTTGAGGAAACATGTAGGGATGTTTAGCACGACTGGAAGATACTGGTGGCTTTTGCCCTGACTTGGTTGCCCTACTCTTGCTTGCACTTTTTGCTTCATCTTGCTAGGCTAAGAGGGAGCTTCTTGCAAATTGGGGTTTCACATGGATGTTATGGACCCCTTCCCTCTATTCTTTTCTAAGCTAGATTAGTTCAAACTTTGAACTCTACCTCTCTTGAGTGAGGACAAAGCCATTGTGCTTTTCTTCTTGATGCTACAAAAGATCTCCCATAGTCCAAGTGAGAAGAAACATCCTAAAGTACACCTTCTTCCAAAATTTTCATAAGCCTAATCATTATGTACTGATTTTAAATCTTTACATTGAGTGTATATTAGTGTTATGTGCCAAATATACATGAATATTCCTTTGGAGTCTTTCTGAGTCTCATTTGGTGCATTCATAAATTGAGATACAAAACTTGCAACCTAATATATAAATCTAAAAATAAATAAATAAATATTATATATATATATATGTGTGTGTGTGTGTGTGTGTGTGTGTGTATAAGGTAAAGACTCCACTAGGAAATCAGTGTAAAATTTTGCACCCACTTTTGGACTTGGATTTTATCCATCTATATTTTGTGGGAGTTGAGCTAGGCTTAGCTTTTTCCATTCTAAATAATGTAGATAAAAATCTTGTGCATGTTTTATCTTCTCTTGTGGCACTCCTCTTTTGCATATAGAGATTGATAGCTATAGCCTTAGCCTAAAATATGTTCAATAAATTCTTGGAATTTAGCATACTAAACCCCTTCATCTTCTTAGCTACTATGTTTTATTGAGGAATGTGAGCAGTAGCCTATTCCATTGTACTGCTAACATAATTTAAAACACCTAGAGTATATTGTGCCCTACTACATTTTATTAAGGAGTGTGTGAAGTGTTCCATTGTAATGACAACACAATTTGAAAACATTTAGAGTATCTTGCTCTAATTCATTTTAACTTATTACTTTCATATCTCCAGCTCTATCATTGTTATGAATCCTTTTCATATCTCCATCTCTATTGTTTGTTATGAATTCTTTCCAAGTACACAAAAGCTTCCAACCCTTTTTCTAAGGAAGTATAATATCTATCAATAAGAGTTATGAAATAATATTCTTGTTCTTAATAGGGATGGGAAAAGATACTCAAGAAGTATGTACTTTAAGGAATATGCATGCTCCAGCAATAAAGGTGTGAACGGTTATGTTATTTTGAGTTCAAGAAGACATACAACCTTAGTTTTTGAACACTTATGATCTCTTAAAAAAAAAATTTAATTCAATAAAGAAGTACATGAAACCTTAATGTTGAATTCAAGTAGACATGCAATCATAATGTTTGTGAACACACTTATGGTTCTCTTATGGTTTTACCACTTTGTTTATTCAATTTAATTCGTTAGCCTCCATCTCTAAGATTCAAGAAAAATCAAGAAATCTCCACATGCCCAAAGTTCGAGAATTAGAGTGAAATTTGATGCTGCTTTCACTTGTGAGCCTTGGGTATCCCAAGTAGTATGCCTTGATACATATCCCAAGTAGTATGCCTTATGTAAAATGATTGGATTCAAAAATTGCATTGTCGAAAGCACCACCTCGCTTCTAATCATCACCTCATAAACATCATATATGTGGAGAGCATATCATACATAAAGGTAGATTGTATGAAGCTATTAAGTTTGACAAGAATCCTCTAATATGTTATGTTTTAGTTGGAAAAAAACATTAAACATACTTTAATGATGAATGCACTACCCAAAAGGTTAATTTATGAAGTATGTAGATTTACCTTCAAACTGTGGTCCCTTTTTTGAATATTAATATGGTCCATATCCTAGTCATGGTGGTGACCAATTTCAATTCCCTCATGTAGGGTCTTCCTACTTATATGCAAAATTGTTGTGCAAAGTTCATCAACACGAAAGAATGGCAAGAACTTAGGCTAAAAGTTTTGATTTTTTAGATTTGTGAAAGCCCCATAGATCTTGCTAATGGCCCAATGCACCCAAACACTTTCAAGTGTGCCAAATTTGGTTTTTAGCCCATTAAAGTTTTGTTTAGGCATCATGCCATGAACTAGTGCAGTGATCATCCTATTCGTGATATAAAGTGTAGTTGCTACTTCTTCAACCCAAAAATATTGAGGCATCACTTTCTCATTTATTCAAGTCAAGAGCTTACATTAACTTTTCCGAAGCATGTGTTGTTTGGTCTTCCCTTGCCAAATCATCCATCTTTGGGTCTTGCCTTTGAGCTGCAAATCCATTATGAGTGCGCTAGCTCTTGTCTGTCATGTCCTCACTCCGTTGTCACACCAGAATGCTCCTTGCTTAACAAGGGGTAAAGGGAGATCTCTCTACACCTTGATGGAGGTAACAAGAGATCTGTCTTCATGGTGGTTCTCTCTCACAAAAGGCAGGGAAGTAGAAGAAGCTAATGGAAGAGGAAAACTTACAATCAAACCCATCTAGATCCAATCAAAAGTAAGCAAGATCAATAGCATGCATGCAAACAAGAAGAGGGAACAAGGAGAGTCCACAAGAAAACTATTGCAAGAGAATGATTGTGTATTGCTTATTTCCAAAAATGACATACACAAATAATTAGTTTTCACAGTTGGCCAAACTTAAAAATGGTCTGGCCTCTATTACTAGTCTTAAGCAACTATGTACCCTAAGTCTGTAGACTTTCCCTATTCGACATTAAGCATAGGGTAAGGCTACTTTTCATGTTCCAACACCATCTTACAAAAGTTAAGTGTCCATTTGAGTGGGTAAGATGGCAAAGCACCTTATGTTAGGTCGGGCAGCAAAACCATGTTAACCTACGGAGTGTTTAACATACCCTCCTCCTAATAGTGACTATGTCCTATGTTACCCAAGTTAGTGGCGAAACTATTACTGGGGTGGAAAGTTATGGATGGTCCAAGATGCCATGAAGGTGGTGGGCAGGCCAAGTGGTATAGTTCGGTATCAATCCACAGCCAGATGCAAGGCCTTTGATGGGAAGCTTTGGGCAGCCTTGATGTAGCGAGACGACATGGAAAGTGGTAGGCTATGTAGATGTTCTTCATGGCTAGCCTTCATTGGTTGTAGAAGTGGCGTGGACCCTGTCTCATTGTTGGTGGCAGAATGAGTTCTAAGACCACCATGAAATGATTTGGGTGGGTAGATGGTCGTCTGACATGTCTTGGCGCGACATGGTATTATGCCCAGATCTCATAATGTGATGTTGAGAGATGAGGCTTCTTCATGGTGTGAATATGTCAACAACCAAGGGTGTTGGTGGTGAATTGGAGTCGAAGTAGAGGGGTCATATATATTGAAGCTTATTGGAGGTACCTATACAAGGTCAAAAGATTGTCTAAGCGATGGGTTATTACCATGGGCCGTTTGTGTCCTATATGTCAACAACCAAGGGTGTTGGTGGTGAATTGGAGTCGAAGTAGAGGGGTCATATATATTGAAGCTTATTGGAGGTACCTATACAAGGTCAAAAGATTGTCTAAGCGATGGGTTATTACCATGGGCCGTTTGTGTCCTATTATGGTCCTCCATCCTAAGATATACCTCGAGGTTGGCATTTACGAGGTTAGTTGCAAGTGCATGTGTTTGTGTGTGCCATGAGATGCAAGAAGTAAAAAATTTGTGATTCCCATAGTGAAATATAAAGTAGGTTACATGCATGGGTGATGGGAAAAAGGTGTGTGGGTGGAAGGTGTGCTCGCGTTGGGTGTCGTTCGCCAACATGAGGACTTCTCCAACTCAATTACTTTCTTTGACTCTCTTGTTGGTTTGTTTGATATTTACTTGATAGCCCTATGCTTGGGGAGTCGAGATCATTAGATTTTTTGAGGCATGGCAACGGACTTGTGCATGTGGCTTTGCCCATACCATAGCCGATGGAGATGGGTAGCCTCTATGGATTGGCAGATTTTGCATTGGGATAGAGGTAGTGTGGATCAATTGGGTGGTGTGGTCGAAGATGAGTCCATGGAAGGTTCCTTCTGATCTGAGGAAGGTCTAAAAGATGGGCCTATGTGTCTATTACATGTAGAGCTTATTGATATATTATAGGTGGCATGCACAAGTATTAGGTAAAAGTTGGGCCCATGTAAAATCTTCTTCTAGTGAAAACTCCAATGCTTTACTTTCTTTGACACTTATTTGTCTGCTTTCTTCAACTCTTACACATGATTTAAGATAGGGAATTTGTGGTTGATGTGTAACGAGGTTGGCCGATAAGGTGGGCGTGAATGAGGTTGGGTTGTGCATGAGAATGGAATAATTTGAGGCACTCAGTGTGGCAAATACATGGGTAAACTGCGAATGATGGGTGTAACGAGGTTGGCCGATAAGGTGGGCATGAATGAGGTTGGGTTGTGCATGAGAATGGAATAATTTGAGGCACTCAGTGTGGCAAATACATGGGTAAACTGCGAATGATGGGTGTCTTGCTAGATGGGTGCTTCTTGAGCCTCCTTTTGAAACAATGGTGGCTATTTTGACCGCTTGCTTAGCACGATGATGTCACAAAAAGAATGTTGGTGATCGATACTTCTCTGCCTGCCACGTGGAGATTATATATCCCATATGATGTAAAGGTTAAAAAATACCCTTGGTATAATTAAGCCCTTAGCCCCCCTCTATCCCCCAACCTTATGGTTGGAAACATGGGATAGGGGAAGGGGGGCCTCCCAGCCACGTTTGAGGCCGCATGTCTGCATGTGTCTGCTTCATGTGTGCTCAACTTCTAACATGGTATCAGAAACTCCTCGCTCTCTATCATCGTCGTCAAGCTCCTCCTCATGGTCAAGCTGTAGGGCAGCCAAGCCAAGCCCATGCGCCTAACCTTTGAGCATCCCATGTGCCTCTGATCCAAGTTGTAGATCCAAGCATTCATCACGTCTGAGCCTAAGAATTTTGAAACCTCTGAGCTAAGCCATGTCATCAAGCTACATCCACTATCATAGTGTGAGTGTGGAGCCAAGTCAAACAAATGGGGGGTGTTGGTGATCGATCCTTCTCTAGCTATTACGTGGATATCATATATCCCATATGATGTAAAGGGTAAAAAATAGCCTCGGTATAAAGGGCTAATTAAGCCCTTGGCCCCCTCTATCCCCCAACCTTATGGTTGGAAACATGGGATCAGGGAAGGGGGGACCTTCCTGTCTACGTTTGAGGCCGCATGTTTGCGTGTCTGCTTTGTGTGCGCTCAACTTATGACAAAGAAGGAAAGCATTACAGCCCTTTCGCTCAGCTTGGGGGTGGAATTTGGATTGCCGTCGTACAAACAATGCCAACCTTGGCATGTAGCATTACTTGGACCTTATGGGCATCTCTACCTTGATTGATTAGCACAGATGGAGGCAAGTGTTGTGCCTTAGAAAGAAGATACAGAGCGTGGTGGATTGAATCATCGATGTGTGTGTAGAGCTCCATTTGGGTGCATGGATCTGACAACTCCATGGACCACAATTGGGATGCCCAATTGATTGGGTAAGATGGAGGATTCTCCGATGGGTAGCTTCATGAAGTTAAATCATGCCATGTATAGATGGAAAGCTAGTACCCCTTGTGAGTATGCAGATTCTAGAAGTGTGATTCATGGATGGGAAGAGGGCAAGATTGAGCAAGACAAGTGGATCAAGGCAAGGATTTGTTTGCATGGGACGGGCAAGAATGGCATCTACTGTTGGAGTGCCTTGATAAGTGCAATTTAGACCAGTGGGGTGGGTGCAAATGCTGGTGGAAGTTGGGGCCTTCATCAAGATCGAAGATCATTGTCCATTGGTTCTTGCTCAAAGATGAGGATGATGAGCTATGGGTGGCCACACTACAAGTGGGTCGGTGGCAGCGCGAAGACCTTGTTGTAGAGGTCACTAAAATTCTTAATTCAAAGCCACATCTCCGTGGTTTTGAGTGGTATGGGTTCGTCAATGTTTGTTGGAAAGTTATAGATGGTCCTTTTTTCCTTCGACATGTAAGAAATTTCTCCAGGACCACCTTTTTTTGGTTGGCATTAACTTGGGGGGTTGATGTGTAGACTTCTCTAGTGTGTACTCCCCACATTTGAGGAGATAGGGCATTCACCAGTTGGGTTGTACTACTATGTGACCTACAACTGTGAAGTCCCTTGGACAACAAATTGCCATCCTCCTGCCATGGGTGGTTGATTGTCCACTGGGCAAACATGTGATGCATATGTTAATTTTAATGAAGTGGAGTTCAAAGGGTGTTATCAAGAGTATCATGAAATTTTCCTTGTGTTCAAGTTAAGATCTTACCTTAGCCTTATCGACGCATGTGTTGTTTGGGTCTTGCCTTAGATCCACCAAATGCAACTTCCCTACATGGGCAAACATGTGATCCATGTGTTGATTTTAACGAGGTGGAGTTCAGCCATGTCAAAGGGTGTTATCAAGGCTATCATGAAAGTTTCCTTGTGCTCAAGTTAAGAGCTTAAGGTACCCTTATATAAGCATGTTGTTTGGGTCTTGCCTTAGATCTACCAAATGCAACTTCCCTACATGGATGCTCTAGCGCGTCCATCACATCCTCACTCTATTGTCACATCATCGAAAAGCTCTTTGCCAATGGAGTGAAGGCAGATCTATCTATCCCTAGATGGAAGCAAAAAGAGATGGTCCTTTACAATGGTTCGATGGGGGGTGACAAGGAAGCTAATGCAAGTAGAAAACCTACAACCAATCCTATCTAGCATGCATTCACCATCAAGCAAGAAAGATTCAATAGCATACATGCCTTTAAGGAGAGAAAAGAGGAGAGCTCACAAGTATTCTATTGCAAGGGAATGATGAAGTATTGCTTATTGTTGAAAATTACTTATATACAAGTGACTAGTTTAAAAAGGGCCCGACCTCTATTTACTAGTCTTAAGCAAGTATGTACATGGAGTTCATAGACTTTCCCTATTTGACATTAAGCACAGGGTATGGCCAATTTATATGTTCGAACACCATCTTACAAAAGATAAATACCCTTTCAAGCGGGTAAGATGGCAAAGCACACCTTATGGTAGGTCGAGTAGGTGAAACCATGTTGTTAACCTCTGGAGTGGTTAACATACCTCCCTTCCCAATGGTGGGGAGGATCGCATCCTCACATGTCATCCAAGTTGGTGTTAAAGCTATTGTGCCGGTAGGGTGGAAAGGTGTGGATGGTGGACCATGACAAGCCGAGGTTAAATGATATGGTTCAGGATCGATCCACGTCGGAGGTAGGGCATATTGGTAAGAAGCTTCGGGTAGCCCTAGTTACCAGGCAATGTGTTGAGGTGGCATGGAAAGTGGTAGGCAATGTACACATTAGGTAGTTGGTAGAAGTGGTTTGGTAGAAGTGGTCCACACCCTGTGATTATCGAGACAGAATGAGCACCAGGACCATCAAATTATTGGCATGGATAAATGGCAATTCGGATCTTCTTCGCAAAACATGATTTTATACCCTGAGCTCATAGCATGGTGCTTAGAGATCGGGCTTCTTTGTGGTAAATACGCTAGCTAGGGCAAGGTTTTGGTGTTGAATTTTGGAGCCAAAGCAGAGGTTGCATGTAATGAAGCTGTTTGGGAGAAACTTGAAGGTTGAGGGTTGAATTGGAGGTTTTGGTGTTGAATTGGATCCAAAGTAGAGGTTGCATATAATGAATCTCTTTGGAGGAACCTGTAAGGTTAAGGGCTCTCCAAGTTTTGGTGGTGTTGACTTGGAGCCACAGAGGTTTCTTGTAATGAAGCTCTTTGGAGGAACCTGCAAGGTCGAGGATTCTTCAGGAAATAGGTTGTACCATGGGCTAGGCTTACACCCTCCATGGTCCCTCCATCACAGATGGACCTAGAGGGTTGACATTCACGAGGCTAGTTTACAGGTGCATGTGTTTTTTGGGTTTCGATGCAAGAGGTGAAAACATTATCATGCCCGTAGTACATGGGCAATGGGCAGAGGGTGTGCTGCCCATGTGTGTGCACTTCTCCAATATGAAGATTTCTCAACTACTTTCTTCAAACCTCTTTGATTCTTTCTTTGGCATTGACTTGTTGACATCCCTTTTCTTAGGAATTCAAGATTATTACAGGGTTTGAGGCATGGCAACAAACTTTACTCATGGCTATAATAGATCCAGGTGGACTCTATGGCTTGAGAGATTTGGCATAGCAAAGTGTTGATAAATTGGTGGTGTGGTCAAAGATGAGGTTACATAAGGTTTCTGCCAATTGTAGGAAGGTCCAAGCGATGGGTCGTACCATGGGCCAAGCTTATCGATGATGAGGCTTAATGTAAGTTCTAGATGAGTGGTGTCTATGTGTCTATTATAAGCATACCTTGTGTATATATTGTAGGTGGCATGCATGGGCATAAGGTGGGCCTAGGTAGAAGCTTCTTCCATCGAAAACTCCAATACAGACTACTCTGTTTGGCACTTTTCATTCCACTTTCTTCAAACATTGCTTTCTTTGACACTATAATTCAAATCTTTCTTGGCGTGTGCTAATTGTGTGCGGTAGCCTCCTTAGACAAGGGTTTTGTACCAAATGTGGAGCCATAAAGATGGTAGAAAAGTAGTAGATAGGGCCCGACATAGGGTGAGATTAACCAACACATATTAGTACCAAAGATACCACCAATCTCATTAGAAGGACTTGGTGAATGGCTTTCTTCTTATGTGGGAAAGCCATCAATCAAATCGATGCATGATCTCAAAGGAGGGCTTCCAAACCTAGTATATGGCATGTCTTCGAAAGTGACCAAACTATGGACATGAAAATATTTGACCATGCAGTAAAGATATATCTACTTTAGTGGAAGTTGGAACCTTCATTTTGATATTGAAGAGACTAGTTGCTCTTTTCTTGTCCATTGGTTCTTAGGCACCTCCTTTAGGATGAGGATGATGAGCTGGAAGAACTAGCGCGTGGACTATAGTGGGGTTCAAGACCTTGGTGTCGTAGAGGTCATTAAAGTTCTTCATTTGGAGCTACATCTCCCTGGTCGTAAGGGGTGTGGGGCCATCTATATTTGGGAAGTTATAGGCGGTCCCTTTTCCTTCCATATGCATAGAAACATGCACCAAGACCACCTTCTTTTGATTGGCATGAACTTGGGGTCAATAGTGGACTTCTCTAGGTGTGGCCGTGTATTCCCACCACTAATCACTAATGAGATAAGACGTGTACCACTTGGGTTTGACTCCTGCGTGATCTACAAATGGGTAGTCCCTGGGATCAACAAAGTGCCAACCTCCTCTGGTGTGTTCGATCTTCCACTAGGCAATAGGTGATCTTTTACCGAGTAGATTTTGGCCATGTTGAAGGTTGTATTGAGGTGGTTATGGAAGTTAGCTTGGAATGTGATATCTTGCACATGGTTATTTTCTCCTCGCCTCTAAGGACTTCTCCTGGGAAATTTGGCTAAGTGGTGGGATTGGGGTTTGACCCAGATTACACAAAAGCGACAACTTCACGATGTTATTCTAGCTCCAATTTTCTTTCTCGATTATTATATATATGCCTAAACCCCATGAGGTTTTGCATGATGTATTGAATTAAACCACATGCTTCACCACTTCTGCAAGAACTGTACGTGTAGTTACGGTACCGTAGCTATGGCCAATCGAATAACATAGTCCCATAGGGTAGAGCTAAAAGTAGTTGCACTGTAGAGACGATGGGATCACTCTTTGGCGTTAGTATCAAAAACACCTCAAGAAATATCCTCACATTCTATTTACTCAATTTTCCTTGGCTATCGACTTATCATAGACATGCAAGGACATCCATGTTTTTCTTTACTGGCTTTTTCCTGAGTAGTTGGTGATGGTGCCTCATTGAGATTTGGCCCCTCATGGAATGATTCGAGGATGGGGGATCATGGGTGTAGTTAATGAGGTGGTCTAGTTATGGAATAAGATTGAAGCTTTAGGGTTGATAAGTGATGAGGAAGAGGCTCCCATGGAAGATGTTATGGATAGCTTGGTGGAAGGGTTATGGGTGGGGGTTAGAGTTGGGGTTGTTGGAGAGGTGGGTGGGTCTAGCTCTTGGGAATTTTTTTATTACCCAAACTATCAGAAGAGGGGTCTTGCTTGGTTGTGGGGCTTCTTCTCTCTAGAATATTGATGCCCACCCTAGTTTACTTTTGAGAACTCATCAACGTCATCTTCCTCATCATCAATCTTATTGCTTTTAAAAAAAGGTAAATTTCTTCTATGCCTCATCCGCGGAGATGTCATGTGGTGGGTAAGCCACATGGATGATATGAATCGTGGATTCGTCCGGTGGCAAGGGATTATTTGAGGAAAGAGTAGAATATATGATATAGTGAGAGGATGCCCAGAGCGGGTTGTATTGAATATTGGGCATGTTATAAAACTAGGAAAGTAGACTTCACCAGGTGCCATGAAACTAACGAAATGATCTTCCTTGGTTAAGAGTATATAATTCACAAACATGTCACAAATGGACGAGATTCAATGGAATTTCCATGAATGAGATATCTTAGTCGAAGAAAAGGGTGGTGGAAGAAATGGGTGGTAAGGGTGAGTTACGGCACAATGTTGATGCGAGCTAAGGTGGTACGGAAGGTGGAGGTTGAAATGGGCTTCGATAAAAAGATACTAAATTAAAGAACTTTTTCCACAAGAGGCTGGCTCAAGGTTCAATTGATGAGATAAGGGTATCCACAAGAGGCTGGCTCATGGGGTTGGCAAAGTGTTGAGATCGTAGCCCATGAGAGAAACATGTCTAGATTCTTTTAAGATATCATCCGAGGTAAGGATCTCCATTTTATGAAGTTTGGCATAGGTGATGAGGGCTTCTTTGTGCTGCTAGAGGATATTGGTAGATCTAGATGACTTCCCTCTTTGCTCACTATGATTATACTCCTTATGGAATTTATTGAGAGATTTGGTGGCCTCATGTGTGTTGCAGCAGCGGCAAGGGGAGTGCCACTTTCCTTTGCAACTTGATTAGCCACATGGACCACTTGGGCCTCTTTGGCTTTAACTTGCTTGAGCTCATCTAGAAGTTAGCATCTTTGGGCTTCATGTGTGTTGCTGGCAAGGGCAGCGTCACTTTCCTTTGCAAATTGATTAGCCACATAGACCACTTGGCTTTAACTTGGGCCTCTTTGGCTTTAACTTGCTTGGCCTTCATCTAGAAGTTGGTCTCTTTGGCTCCTAGGTGGATTTAACTCCCACCTTGAACTCATTCTGAAGCTGATAGATTTCATGTGTAGCTTTCTTCAGCTTAGCTTCAAGCTTGGCATTCTTCTCATGGGAGGCCTGAAGAAATTATTAGAAATGTCTAAGCTCTTAGCCCTCTTCCCAAATGTATGAATCCCGGATCTTGAGCTGTTATTGTTTGTGAGAGGATGTGGCATTGGAATATTTGGCTACATGGCCCCGAAAAATATCATTGTCATTATCGAATAAATAATTGCCACGTGCCATGCGTCAATAGATTTCCGTCGAAGAAAGCCCCATGGATCCATGCACATCCCGCACACTAACCCTGCCCATTGATCTCTACACTGACATTCACAATATAAGCTCAAAATATGTGACAATTTAGAGGTGATCAGTCTCGCTTGCATATAAAATAAATATCCATCAAGTCCAAATAATGTGAATGATTCCAACATTCCTCCCTGGTGAAAAGCAATTGTCCTAACCATGCAATACGTCAAAGTTGGTACCTTTGCATATTTAAACAACTACGTGCAATACCTTAATTCAGTGACCTTTTAACCAACCAGTGAGTGCCGAGGTTTAAAGTACTAGGGGAGCTACAAAATTGTGGGTCGGTTTTGGTGGAAGGAGATGGTTTGTGAGGGAACAATCTATGGCATCCTTGAGTGTGTCATGGAGATGGTGGGGTGGTCCCAAAAGGCGAAAGGCTAACCAAGCATATGTGGTAGAGGTTGGGATGAGGTAGGAGTTAGTGCCAGATTTGAGGGGGTTGTTAGATCTGGCTCATGGGTCACTTGCTATCTTAATGGGAATTTGGCTCATGGGTCACTTGTTGACTCTCTTAATGGAATCTTACGCTTGGGCTCCATGCACTGTTGCTAAATTTGGGTTCGGTGTGAAGAAGTCCTGAGACTCAAACATATCACTTGCAGAGCCAAGAGGAGCTTCTCCTTGAGTAGACTAAGGAATGGAGATGGTGGTGGCATGAGGTTGAGTTTGCAATTGGGCACAATAACGTGTGGGTAATTAAAGGTCCCTCGATATGGTAGGCCTTAGGGAAGAAACGAATGGAATAAAAGATGTCACTCGTTTGTGTTTTCCATTTATGTTTCTTTAGAAGAGGTTGGGGCTTGGGGGTGTTCATTAGATGTTACACCATTAGGCACACAATGTCAGAAAAAAATGAACCCTCAACATGCATGGCTATAGTGTGCTTAACCCTAATTATTTGGAAAACTCATCCCATGTGTGGAGGGCAAAAAACCAAATTTGGCACACTTGAAAGTGTTTGGGTGCACTGGGCCATCAACAAGACCTATGGGGCTTTCAGGGATCTAAAAAATCAAAACTTTTAGCCTAAGTTCTTGCCACTCTTTGGTGTTGATGAACTTTGCACATCAATTAAACCACCACAGAGATGGAAAGCAAAATGATGTGCACACACCTAAATTTAAAGGTCACATTTTTTATCAAGAGGTGGCAACATGGAAACAAAGATGCACCAACAACGATAGAGTTTTATCTCTTCAAGGGAGCAAGTGAAGATCATTAGCTTTAATATGTTTGACTCCCATACCATCAATGGCAAAATGATGTGCACACACCTAAATTTCAAGGTCACACTTTTGATCAAGAGGTGGCAGCATGGGAACAAAGATGCAACGACAGAGTTTTATCTCTTCAAGGGAGGAAGTGAAGATCATTGGCTTTGATATGTTTGACTCCCATGTGGACTCATACCATCAATGGTAGAAAGAGCTAAACATTACCTAGATTCTAGTCAAACTATAAAAGAGCTAAACATTACCTAGATTTTAGCCAGACTATAAAAGAGCTAAACATTACCTAGATTTTAGCCAGACTATAAAAGAGCTAAACATTACCTAGATTCTAGTCAAACTATAGGCCATTAAAGAAAGGAAATATCCTCAAGCTCATCAAAAACTAGAAAATCTATCTTGATCTATAAAAAGAGCCAAGAACAAAGTGTTAGTTGAAGCGAAGAAGGAAGCTAGGTGCATTTAGAAAGACCTCGGGCCATTTCAAAGTATACAATGTGGTGACCACCATTTTGTACATTTTGAGAAAGCGAAAGGAATTTGTGATGGCAAGCTTAGACTATGGGCTGCCGGCTAAAGTCAAGGAGGTTAACCTTGGTGGACTTAGTGGGGATCCCAAGACGGTGTGGATTAGAAAGGATCTAACTCGAACGAAGAAGGAGAAGGATCTTGTTGTTGGTAGTGTATATTAGAAATGATCTCCTCCTAATTCATAGATTTCCAAAACCACCTCTCTTGGAAGTATACCCACATGAAGGGTGTACACCTTGAAGTGGTCAAGCACATGATTGCTATCATGGAAGGAGCTAAGCATTCAAGATGATACATGGCTTATTCAATGAACACCAAATACTCCAAAATGGTCAAGGACATTGTCAAGCTTGTAGAATTTCATTTGATGAAATCGAGCATATAAAGTCCCCCCCCCCCCCCCCCCCCCCGGCGATAGTGCCGAAGAAGAATGGAATAATTAGAGCTTGTATTAACCTCAAAAATGTTAACGTACCACTGTGTGAAGGATCACTATACCTTGTCATCTATGAAACATGTGTTTAAGTGAGTCATGGCCAAGGCGGCTTATAGCTTCCATGGATTGTGAGACTATAACCAAGTGTGTAGATCTGAAAGACCAACACACATGACAACTGAATAGGGCACAAACTCATACAAAGTTATTCATTTTAGCTTATCTGACAATAGAATAGGGCACAAACTCATATAGACGTATTCATTTTAGCTTATCTAATTCCCAAGGAATATCTTTAAAATTTCCTTTAAGCCTTCATGGATGACCTTTGTTTGGTATTTACAGAAAGTGCTAGAGAGTTGTAGGTTATACCAAATTTGTCTTAACCCTTTAAAATGCGAATTTTGGGTATGACATTCTAGGACACATTGTCTCAAAACACAATGAAGATGCGACTCTTTCTTGGTCTCCTACCACTAACTTCAAGGGTGTCCAATGCATCCTAGGACACATCGGCTATTATAGACGATTCATCATCTTATACGCCAACATTGAGAGACCACTTTACCTACTTGTTGTCTTTGAGTGGACTGAAGACGAAGGGCTTACGAGACCCTCAAGAAAACCTTGGCAAAAGTGCACTTATTTTAAGAGCTCCCAATTGGGACTCCCCCAAACTGGTGGGACATTAACTTCCATGTGCACATAGATCACTCTACCTTCACAATTCAACCTAGAAAGCATGGATTTCTTTGTTATCTTTGCTAGCCACCAATTCAATGATGCAAAAAAAAAAACGATGACCGAGAGGGAAAGTCTTTCTATGTAACTTAGCTAACCTCCCAATACAAGCTCACAATCATGATACCTTAAAACCTCAAAGCTTGTCATCAGGAAGGTCAAAAGTGCTAGGTGCCCAAGTGCCTACTACAAGCACCAGGGTATTATGAAGGTAATGATAGTATATGGATTCCCAAGAGAGCCACAAAAACTATGTAACTCAACTAACTCCCTACTAGGAGGAGCTCATTGCCATGATATCTCAAAACCTCAAAGCATGTCATCATGAAGGTCAAAAGTGTTGGGTGCCAAAGTGCCTATATAAGCACAAGGGTACTACGAAGGAAATGACAACATATAGATTCCCAAGAGAGCCACCTAAACTATACCAGTGCCCATTCCAAGAATAAGAGAAGAATACATGGTGGGTCATCGAAGAGTTGTTGTAAGCACAAGGGTTTATGAAGGAAATACATAGCTATGTCTCCCAAAGCAGCAGAATAGCTTTGTCAACTCAATAAGGGAAGTCCATCACAATAAAATCCACACAACAAGGATGGTGGGTTTCAAAGGCCTTGCTTAGAGCCCAAGGAAATTTTGAGGGCAACACCCAGGTTGCCTAAATCAATTGCTACTAAGCCTTGCTTAGTGCCCAAGGAAATTTTGAGGCAACACCCAGGTTGCCCAAATCAATTGCTACTAAGCCTTGCTTAGTGCCCAAGGAAATTTTGAGGGCAATGCCCATGTATGGTTGCCCAAGTCAACCGCTACCGAGCCTTAACCCTATCCACCTCTCAAACCCCAAGCCACCAAATAGAAATGGAGGTGGGAGAATTGGCATGCTTCCTCTCAAAAAGGCATATATTAACATGTACAAGAAGTCACGTGTCATGTGTCACATGGGTGAGAGTGATACTTCCTCTCAAGATATCACATCACATATTATTTTCCTTGGAAATTTAACCTTATGACATTGCACAAATGGATAGGAGAAACGAGCAATACACAATAGATTGGCAAAGCATGAAGTTTAGACATACTAATCATGCTTACAAGATGTGAGGGAGTGCACTATGGCACGCACTATGGACACGCAATATGTACCATATATAATATATCATCACAATGCATATGGACACGCACTATGGACCATGTATAATGCATCATCACAATGCATACATCAACATGTGATTACCCTTACACAATCTTGAACTTAAACATTTCCTACATTGCAATGAGCTGCACCAAAGTTGTCGTCATTGTTATGCTTGTCTTTGGTTTGTAACATGTAGCATGGTTATGCATCATCACAATGCATATGGACGTGCACTATGGACCATGTATTTGGTTTGTAACATGTAGCATGGTTATGCATCATCACAATGCATATGGACATGCACTATGGACCATGTATAATGCATCATCACAATGCATACATCAACATGTGATTACCCTTACACAATGTTAGAAATCACACATTTCCTACATTGCAATGAGCTGCACCAAAGTTGTCGCCATGGTTATGCTTGCCTTTGGTTTGTAACATGTAGCATGTGAAACCATCTTCAAGTACATGTTGAATCATCTTCAAGTACATGTGGATTGTCTTAGACATCAAGGGTCACACTTACAATTGAGGGACTTCATTTTCTTGTAGAGAAGACTTAATATCCTCATAAAGAGGAGTCTTGGTGATACAAAAACAATACCTATCCGCATATTAGTTTGAGGTGATTTGAGTCTTTAGTTAGTAACATTTTAAATTTTATTGAAGCCTATTTTTATTATTATACACTATCCCTTCTTCAACCCATTTAAATTCTTACTTTACTTGGGGTGCTATTGCAAGGTTGACTCAATGTGGCCCACAACTTCTTTTTGAGGGCAAGGGAGCAAATCCTATTATACTTGTCCATGAGGGCATAGCTCAAAGATGTTTTCTTCAAATTACGACACACTGCCTTCACTGAGCATTGACACTACTTGGAAGATTTTATTGCTAGCATTATGGTGTGGCATATCTATGGAAGACTAGAGATGCGCTCAGAGGCCTTTGACAATATATGGAGTAACATCATACCCACTCTTTTTGAGGTTTATTACACCCAGTGTATTTACAATATATGGAGTGACATCAAACCCACTCTTTGGTCACATGGGCTTGCATATAAGGATCTTTTAGAGTTGTGTTGACAAAACACATCAGATTTATGAGAGTGTGCAACCATGGTATTTTCTTCTCGTACTCTCCTACAAGGCTTTTACGGCAACATAGTACCCCCATTGGTTGAGATCACATCAGATTTATGACAGTGTGCAACCATGATATTTTCTTCTTGTACTCTCCCACAAGGCTTTTACGGCAACATAGTACTCCCTATCTTTTGGCTTTAGCTCTCCCTTTGTAATCATCTAATTGATAGGTTGTGGGATTGTCAATCATTAAAATTTCCTTTGATAAGCTAATCCAATGAATAACCACCCAAAAACATTAAGTCAATTGATGGTAGTTACAAAAATCTTTGTGGAAGTCCCGCTCTAACCTTGTTGGATGAGGGTTTTTTTTTTCCTTCAACAGTGCACTTTGAGTGGCTGAACTGTTTGAAAAGTAATAAGCCGTTGAAGCTTAGGCCCTATTACATGAGCCTTATAGGTTAAGTTTCATCATGACCGTTACCTTTACTTTATGGGGGGGGGAAATGTAATATTTAACGCTGCAGAAGACAGCGCTACTCATGGCTGCAGGCGATCAAAGTTGCTACTCTTGGGGCCTACTGCAGAAGCCAATCAACTCTGAAGAAGAACCTTCATTGAGGTGGGACTCACAACAGACATGCTGCAATTAGGGTAAACTACTCCATCTCATTATAAGCCTAGTTGAAATGGCAGGAGCCTCTTCCACAGTTACAAGCTTGTAGTGTCTCACATAAAGTCTTTCTGTTGATGTACTGGACTAATTAGGCTGCTGCTTCGCAAGGTCAGAGAGGCTTGGACTATCAGGCTGATTCCAGATTCTCAGGCTAATTCCAGATTCAGCAGGTTGCACAGGTGGAGGTGATGGCAAAGCAATCTGCTTGCACATATAAGCTGTTTGCACTGAGAGTTTCTGAGGTGGATGCAACATTAATGACTGCGCTAACGCTGATCTGTGCCAGACTGCAACATCTTCTTGCATCTGGAGACATGCTTGATACATGGAGGAAATCTTGTAAGGAGAACATATCAAAGTTCAATCCACTAGGTTGACCCAGCCTTCATAAGAGACATTCTTTTTAGCCTAAGCTGACAAGGTAAGAAGTGATGAAAGCTGTCACAACCCCACCTCCATCTTAGGCCCTAGGAACGACCACCCATAGCACTTGCCAAGTAGATATCACCAAGTAAGCTGCTCTACCCAAGCAAAACTGCACACTTCATCTTCCACTTGTGCATTGATTACCGCCATTGATGTCTAAGATTCTCAAGATACTGAAGAGCCAAGCCTCAGCAAAACCATAAAATGTGACTGTCTATTGCTGTTTTGTAAATCCAAATAAGTCCAATTTGTGTTGTAAAAAGATCTTGTTGTTTTTGGGTTCTGGGGAGCTGCTCTTTCTTTTGAAGATAGAGGCTACTTTGCGTTAAGAAGCTTTGAGATGTGAAGATATAAAGATCTTGGTAAAGTTTTGGGCCATGTGAGGAGCTGCTTTTTCTTTTGTAGATAAGAGGCTACCTTGCGTAAAGTAACCTATGGAATATTTCTTGTGTGGAATGAAAAAGCCTGAATGTCATCAGTGTGGAGACTTTTACCATCCACGAGTGCTATCTAGTATATGCCATCTTGCAGTA
>NC_141055.1:33825521-33965521 GCF_041138505.1 Cibotium barometz | reverse complement strand
TGGGTCTCCAGTCACCTAAATTCTCATAGAGTTGCTTTTTTGGGAGCAATTGCAACAAGCCTTCCTTTCAACAATGAGGCAACATGTCGTCACGCCAACATTGATTAATCATGCATAGCAATGGAAGCTTCAATTCCGGCCAAAATGTGCGAAAGAATTCAACCGTCAAACCATCCCACCCGGGAGACTTCCATTTGCCCAAACCTCTAAGTGCAGCCTGTAGTTCTTCCTCCGTAAAGGACTCTTCCAAGTCCTGTGCCTCATCGAGTGATAGGATCGGTGTAACCTCATCCAAAAGCATAGCGCGAGTAGCCAATGCATCCTGTGTAAGTGGCATAGGACGGGCAAACAAATCCCTAAAATGAGAGTGACATATTTCCGCAAGCTGTTGCTTAGTAGAAGTCCACGTGCCATCAGACAACATACCATCGATCAAGACGGGCAAAATAGTGCGACTGAGCATTATGCTGAAATGTGAATCCAGGAGTGTCTGGCATGAGCCATCTCCAGAGATCCAAAGCATGCAAACCCTCAATCATACTATGCCATTCTGCTTGCTCAGCCCGCAACATATGGGAACGATGTGAGGAGTTATCCTCATGGCTAGGTGAGTTATTGAAATCCCCTGCGAAAAACGCATTTGTAACCCATGGGTAACACCGGATGGAGCGCCAAAGTTCCACTCTACGAAGCGATGTCTGTGAAGCATATACACTAGCAAACTCGTAAACCTCGCCAATAATGAGACACTGCACCACCATCCACCGTCCATGTGAGTCATTGTATGCGACACATGGCTGCAAGTCGTGTTTAACCATGATGAAAGTACCCAAAAAGTTGCTTTTGTTGGTATAAAAAATCTGATACCCCGAGAAAGCACCATTTCTACCAGCAAACAGGTGTTGATTGTGTTCTTGCACACACACTACATGCGGTTGCATACTATTTACATATGCCCAAAAGAGCCTCCATTTATTGGGGTCGCAGAGGCTCTGTATGTTAAAGCTAATGCATTTCAATGGTATATAATATGGAAATGATGAAGGATTAAGAAACTCATGATTCCATTTGCGTAGGTGCCTGACTCCCTGCATCACCATGTGAGGGGACAAGAACCTCAAAGCCCATTGAAACATTACCCACATCATAAATGTTATTGGCAAAGAACGGACCCTCTTTAACGACCACAGCCCAGGCCCCATAGCCTTCCCACACCACTAATTTCAGTAGAGCGACTAGATTGACCATTAGAGGGTATTCAAGTGGTCTAGTTACGAGTGGGGGCCACATGGGGTTTTGCATGGATTGGCTTTTTAGGCCGTTGCCATGCTGATGCATCATCTTTCTCTTACACACACACACACACGCACACATATGTATGTATGTATGTATATATAGACACACACACTTTTTTTTTTGTTTTTTTGGTAAAACCAGTTGAAATTGCATTATATCATAAATGTACAAAGGGGTTTGACATAAAGAGGATGTCTAAACCCTAGAACTTAAAAACAGTAGTAAAAAAGTTCTATGCAAGAGACATGAAGATCACCCTCGTGACAGGCATCATACAAAGACTGCCTCAGTGAGGATCTAAAGGACTCATATGAATGAGACAGTGGCTGACCCAAGAAAGCATCCCTCTCTTGACTAATTTAACTCCCACTGAAAGCGCACCAACCATGCATCTCCATAAAAATAACCTACCAACCATGCATCTCCATAAAAATAACCTTTGTTGTAAAGGTAATTTACTTGCCCATAGTAGTTTAAGATTACACCTCCACCAAGAAAGAGATTTGTGCAGATGCCAAAGGGAGTTGGCATGAGTTGCAATCCAAGGGCGTGGCAAAATAGACCTGTAGACCTTCATAGAAGCCAAAGCATGAAGAGGGAGAGGATGATTAGCAGAAACTGAAGATTGCAAAGTCCAATCCCTTAGTCTGTCCCTTTGAGCAAGAGGAGGAACAGGGAGGAACGGATGTAACAAATGACCAAGCTTCCTCCAGATGAATCTATGATGCATACCCAGTGAGTATCTACGAGATGCCTCCGGGAATGATAAAAAATGTCCCTGATCATTGATCACATCTTCCACCTTCCTTATGCCCAGCTTCATAAGATTGTAAGCTCTGATGGGCTCCTGAAGAGCTAATGGAGTGATAAAAACAGCACTCCAATGGAGACTTTCATGCCGTAAAGAGTTGGAAGAATGCTCATTATCAGGAGACCATTTAAGTGAGGATAAAACCTGTTTCCAATCTTGCAACAAAGAAGTGGAAAGGGGACAGCCTGGAACACACACACACACACACACACACACACACACGCGCGTATATATATATATATATATATGGACACACACACACACACACACACACACACACACACACACACACACATATATATACATATGTTGTGTGTGTATATATATGTGTGTGTGTGTACACACACACACACACACACACACACACACACACACACATATATATATATATACACACACACACACATATATATATAACTTAAGGTGACGTGGTGTTTCCGTTTCCCAGTTGGAAATAAAATCCGTTTCCGTTCCATGTTTCCCATAACTATGGTCCAGACACCTGAGGTTCTACTCTATTGTACACACAAGGCCTACGTAGTATGTTGGCCCTGTATTTTCTTTCGGCAGCTTCTTTTTGTGTTTTTCATGTTGTCTTGACATACAATTTACTCATGGATCACATGTAGCATCTTTTTGGTCTCAAAGACTCTTTAGGTCTTTCATAGATGTTAAATAATCTTTCTCTCTCTCCGAACGAGCTTTTGGATCTTAGACAACACCTTGTAAGTGAATGGGAGAGATGAAATTAGGGTTAGAGATTCATGTGTGGGAGACATACACAGAGAGAACAAGAGAGAGAGAGAGAGAGAGAGTTGTGGGGATAAGTCAACTCATGGGAATGAGTGTGTGACTCCCCTATCACACATGTATATTGCACTAGTACACATAGTGCACTTAGTACATTAAAAGTACTAAGTGTACTATGTACTATAACTTATGGGCTTGTACACACTATAAGGGTGGGCATAATGCCTTTACCTCAACAACCTCCCACTTAAAGGCAAAGTGCCCTTAAGGAAAGGAAAAGAAAAAATCAGCATGTACATAATAATATACAAGGCCATATCAAGGCTGAAACTGGCCTCATCCAATGCCCATCAAGTGTCTGCAATGAGCAAACCGCTCCGGAGGCAAACTCTTTGTCAACAGATCAGCCGGGTTGTCATCCGTATGAATTTTAACAAGCTGAATTTGCTTGTTATCTATCACCTCTCTGATGAAGTGATACTTCACATCCACATGCTTCGTCTTTGCATGAAAGACAGGGTTCTTTGCCAACTGGATGGCACTCTGATTGTCACAATGCAACAATGGAATATCCCCTGTATAACCCAAATCAACCACTAACCGAGATAGCCATAATGCCTCCTTGCAAGCCTCTGTGGCTGCAATATACTCGGCCTCTGTAGTAGATAAGGCAGTGCACTTTTGCATCCTGGATATCCATGACACAGCACCTCCTGTGAATGTAAACACATAACCGGTAGTAGACTTCCGGTTATCTGGATGACCGGCATAATCCGAATCCGTGTAACCATGCACTAATGCATCTTGTTTGCCAAAGCAAATGCACATATCCTGTGTGCCCTTCAGGTATCTCATGACACCTTTCACTGCTTCCCAATGCTTCTTGCCAGGTTTGGCCATGTATCTAGAAACCACTCCCACTGCAAATGCAATGTCCGGCCTAGTAGCAACCATGGCATACATGAGACTGCCACAAGCTGAAGCATACGGAACCTTGGCCATATCAGCCCTGTCTCTATCTGACTGTGGGCTGTCCATAGCACTGAGTTTCACATATGGAGGCAAAGGAGTATTAGTCTTCTTCCCCCCGTCCATATTGAACCTCTGCAAAACTTTGCCAATGTATTCCTTCTGAGACAAATACAACACATGCTGATTTCTGTCCCGAAGTATCCGCATACCCAAAATGTGATTTGCATCACCTAAATCCTTCATATCAAAGGTTTGATGCAGCCTCTGCTTCAAGGCATCCATCTCCTTACGAGATTTCCCGGCAATCAACATATCATCAACATACAAGATGAGGATCAATAGACTGCCATCCAAAGCTTTCTTGGTGTACAAGCAGTGATCTATGTCACTTCTCCTGAATTTCTGAGATTTCATGAATGTATCAAATTTATGATACCATTCTCTTGGTGCCTGTTTGAGCCCATAAAGACTCTTTTTCAGCTTGCATACAAGCTTCTCCTTTCCACTTACTGCATAACCCTCTGGCTGTTGCATATATATCTCCTCATGGAGATCACCGTGAAGAAAAGCAGTCTTCACATCCATCTGAATCAAGTCCAGATCATCATGTGCAACCAAAGCTAACACAGCTCTAAGTGTGGTCATTTTGATCACTGGAGAGAAGATCTCCTCAAAGTCCACACCATATTCCTGCTTGAAGCCCTTAGCCACTAACCTGGCTTTGTATCTTGGCTTTGCATCTGGTGCAACTTTGAGCCTGTAAACCCACTTGCATGGCAAAACCTTCTTGCCTGCAGGCAAATGCACCAACTTCCATGTTCCATTTTTGTGCAGAGAATCCATCTCTGACTTCATGGCACGCTCCCATAGAGCTTTGTCTGCCCTCTATAAAGCCTCCTTATAACATGAGGGCTCCCCACAGTCAGTAAGCATCAAGTAGTCAACCCCTGGAACAAACTTGTCAGGGGCTCTGGAGGGTCTTGTGGACCTCCGTACCCAATGACCATCATTTGCAGGTTGCTGTCCAGCCTGCATATCACCCATTGGTGGCTCCTGTTCCATGCCATAAGGCTGAAATATCATGCCCGGTATTTCCTCTAACTGTGGTATATCCATAGGGATATCTTCTGCCATTTCTGGCTGTCCATTTGGACCATTTTCAGCACCATTTAAGGGCTGGTTTTGCTGCTGTAATGGCTGATTTACAGCCCTTTGTTGTTGTCCATGATGTCCATCATCATCAAAGATGACTCTGCTAGGCTCCTGTTGCCTTGCAGGCTCCTTATACATGCATGTTTCATCAAAAATGACATCATTGCTGCGTATGATCTTTCTATTCACGGGATCCCAAAGTCTATACCCCATTTCACCTCTGTCACCATATCCTAGGAATATGCATTTGTGAGACTTAGGATCAAGTTTGGTGCGCATTTCCCTGCGTATGTGCACGTACGCAACGCAACCAAACACTCTCAAGTGCTTGTATGACGGAGGCTTCCCTGTCCATACTTCCTCTGGCACTTTCCCACCAAGCCTCGTGTTAGGTGACCTGTTTATAAGATGAACGGCTGTCATAACAGCTTCAGCCCAAAAACCATGAGGTTATGCAGCATGTGACAACATAGAACGGACCTTTTCTTGAATGGTCCTGTTCATCCTCTCTGCTGTCCCGTTTTGTGGAGGATCATATGGAGTAGAGAGCTCCCTCTTGATGCCTTTAGCATCACAAAAGTCCTGAAACTGTTTGGACATATACTCTCCACCATTGTCGGAACGCAAAGCCTTCAGTGTTTTGCCAGTTTGATTCTCAACAAGAGCAACAAACTTCTCAAACATTGAGAATGTATCACTCTTCAAACGAAGAGGATAAACCCAAACCTTGCGTGTGGCATCATCAATAAAAGACACAAAATATTTTGCCCCTCCCAAAGAAAGCTGAGGCATCTCACATACATCTGTATGCACAAGCTCTAACTGAGCATCTTTCTGTCCAAGAGCTTTCTTGTGGGGGCACTGGAGTTACCTGCCATATATACAATGCTCACAAAACTGAAAACTTGAAAACTTTAGAGAAGGCAAGTAACCCAAACGAGACAATTGCTTCATTCCCTTGACACTCATGTGTCCCATTGCATTTACATTAGCATGGTGACAAACATCTGCATGCATAAAGTAAAGAGTGTCCACCTTAGAGCCTCTGGCAACAACCAGTGAGCCCTTACTAATCTTCCACTTTCCACGACCAAATGTGGTAACATAATCAGCATCATCAAGCTGTCCAGTAGAAAGCAAATTCTTCTTGATCTCAGGCACATGCCTGACATCATGGAGCATAAGCTGTGAGCCATCTGAAAACACAAGCCTCACATCACCTCTGCCAAGAATCTTGCATGCATGGTTATCACCCAAATAAACCACTCCTTCATTGCCAGCAGTATACCTGACAAACAAGTCTCTGCAACCTGTGACATGAAAGGAGGCACCTGAATCAATGATCCATGAGTGCATACCATGACCACCTGTAAGAAGTGAATGGGCATCAAGTGAAGACGTAAATAGGACCTCATCCTCACTGTCACCTGCATGTGACACATTGATTTCTTCAATCTTGACTCCACTTTTGCCCTTTGGCTTTACATCTTTGGCTTCATCTTTGTCTTTGTCTTTGCCTTTTCCCTTTTCCTTTTGATCATTTTTCCATTTGTAGCATTGCTTTTTAATGTGTCCCTTCTTGCCACAATAATGGCATTCCAAGTCCTTTTTGGAGCGAGACTTGCTCCTTCCCCGTTCTTGGCTTTTTCCCCTTTGCTGGGATCTCCCACGTGCATTCATTGCATTGGACTTTCCAACAGAGTTGTTTTTCCTGTTCATCTCTTCTTGAAGAAGAGCACCCTCAACATCTGCATATGACAGCATAGCATGCGAATTGCTAGTGGCTGTCCTGAATGTGTTCCAACTCTCTGGCAAAGTGCATAAGAGAAAAGTGGCTTTGAACTCGTCGTCCATTGCCAACTTTTGATTAATGACCTGGCTGACAATACCATTAAACTCATTTAGATGGGCTGTCATAGAAGCCCCTTCCTTCATCTGAAGGCCTATGAGTTTCTTCAACCAATACACTTTGCTTGAGGCACTTTGCTGGGCATACAAGTCCTGCAATCTTTGCCACATTCCCCAAGCTGTCTTCTCTTCACGAATGCTGAAAAGTAAAGTGTCTGACACAGACAACATGATGGTGGATCTTGCCAGCTCATCCATATCTTCCCACTCTTCAACAGTAAGAGAAGCGGGCTTTACACCCCTTTCTTTGATAGGCTTGTGCTGCTTCTTCTGGAGCAACACATTGTAGCACTGGGTTTGCCAAATATCATAGTTATGTGAGCCTTCAAGCTTCTTGATGTGAAGCAATGAAGAGCTCTCACCTGTGGTTGCCATAGCAATATGCAACCTGTCAATGCCTGACTCCCTGCAAAATGTGCAAACACTGTACCAAAAGCACACAAAGTGCTCACAGTTGTGCTCCCAAGCTTTATCTCCCACTGCGGAAGCACAAATGCAACTTTTCTCCCACTTTATGTGATGAAATCACCAAAATCTGGTTGCTGCAGATTTTGGACAGCACCTTAAATGTGCTCTATTGCCCTTCCAAAGTACTGTACAACAGTACCAATTGCTCATAAATGATGTACCAAACCTGTACCGACAAGTACAGCAGCTGAAATTGAACCTTTTCCTCACTCAAATCAGTGTACAGCCATGCCAAAACTTGTACAAAGCTGTACCAAATCTGTACCAGCAAGTACAGTAGCAATAAATGCTCTCCTGGCTGTCCAAATGAGTGAAAATCAGACTTTTACAGTCCCGTACACTGCATACAACAGTTCCGAACAGAAATTGGGCAAAAGCCCCTTGACTGCAAGCTGATTTCTGAGGATTCAAGGCATAAAAGTCTTGCCTGCTGCTTTGCCAAGCTTAACAAGCATAAAATCTTGAAAAGCCCCTTGATTTAAGATCAATTGCTGATCATACATGGTACATTGACGCACATGAAGGCATCTAGAGTCTTCGCGATGCTTCCCCCTGGCCACATATACATCCAATACATGAAAGCCCCTTGATTTACAGGC
The DNA here is from genome assembly GCF_041138505.1 of Cibotium barometz. Classification (NCBI taxonomy): domain Eukaryota; kingdom Viridiplantae; phylum Streptophyta; class Polypodiopsida; order Cyatheales; family Cibotiaceae; genus Cibotium; species Cibotium barometz. The sequence continues at coordinate 33,957,565 of NC_141055.1, read as the reverse complement.
ACATTGAGTGCTTGTCAGGCATCAACACGTTGCCCAAAGCATCAAATGCGAGTGCCTGCATGCAAATCAACCAAATCGGCACAAAAGTCCCTTGATTTGCACTGCAATTTGTTGCAATTTTGCCCGAATGTGCGATTTCTCACATCATACAGCATGTATGACTGCTTAATTGCACAAATACATCAAAAGCCCCAAATTTCGACATCCAATTTTGTGCAAATTGATCCTGATTGTGACCAATGTCACCCAATTTTGCCAATTTTGCTCAAAAATTGAGCAATTTGGCACCTGTACCTGCTCAATTGATTGAAATGATAAGAAATTTCCAAAATTGAAGGCAAATACCTCTTAATTTTCTGATTTTCTACAATTTGCAGGCTGAATGTTGTTGTTGTAGGAAAAGGGGGTGATGATGCTGCTGCTGTTTTGTGCAGGTGGGCAATAGTTGAGGAGCTCAGTTCCAAAGCCCCACTTTGAATGCATCGGAGCGCCTGAAGGAGCAAGGAGCCAAGCTGTCGATCTCAACCTTGATCGAAGTCAACCTTGATCGAAGGCTCGCTAATTCTAGCAAGCCAGTCTACCCCTTCTGCGACCCCATAGAGGCTCTGCCATCGTCTTAGGGTGACATCGCTGAATAGTTGGGGTTTTCATATTTCTATGAGCGAGCTCCTGCGCTGGTGAGGCGGATAGACCTGCGCTGGTAAGGCGGAGGTTCATGCCCTCCCTCTAGCGCCAGTGATGTCGGTGGCAAACCTTTGACGGGGGTTCAATATGGACGGGGGGAAGAAGACTAGTACTCCTTTGAACACGAAGATGCGGGAGGGCGAAGGGGGGCCCGCTACGTCGAGGAGACGAAATCTGCCGAAATGACAAGCATTGATACCAAGTATGCGACTGGTTCTGGTACGCAGCCTATACTGGTTCTGGTCCGCAGCCTGTCTAGCCTATGCGCTCGCTGCTGAACGCCACTCGGCTAATAGCAAGCCGTCGACCAAAGCTTGCCTTCGCTCACGCCCAGCAGTCAGCCTACGCCCAATGCTCGCCTTCGCTCACGCCCAGCAATCAGCCTACGTGTCCGCCTGTTTCGCCTAGCACCAAGGGAGTCAGTTGAATGCGCTGGCCTAGTATTCGATGGACGCCCGCTATGCTGCCTTCGCCGTCTCCGCCTAGCAGCGCTACACGATTAGCGCTGCTGTTGACGCCCGTCTGCCTTGGCTGCTGCGACTGTTTCCACGTCTTGACTTGGGTGATGGGGCAGCGCTATCTGGCTGGGGCTGGCTGCTGTAGGCGCCTGACACGCTGTTTGATAGGCTGCGCCTGAATGGCTGGGAGCAGCACAAGCCTGTTGGCTCCTGTTGGCTGGGCAGAGAAAGGCGACCAAATCAGGGTACGACCAGCACCTTCAGAATTCAGCACGACAGTACGACTGTTCCACTCCTGAGTTAAGCTTAAGGCTCTGATACCAGTTGAATGGGAGAGATGAAATTAGGGTTAGAGATTCATGTGTGGGAGACATACACAGAGAGAACAAGAGAGAGAGAGAGAGAGAGAGTTGTGGGGATAAGTCAACTCATGGGAATGAGTGTGTGACTCCCCTATCACACATGTATATTGCACTAGTACACATAGTGCACTTAGTACATTAAAAGTACTAAGTGTACTATGTACTATAACTTATGGGCTTGTACACACTATAAGGGTGGGCATAATGCCTTTACCCCAACAGTAAGTAGTCAACTTACACCCCCTGAAACCCTTTCATTTGAAAGGAGAATTATATGCTTTGTAACGAAATTTGGTCCCATGGGCATATATGGCCCCCAGTGATGATAATACCTAATCTAATCTGATCTAATCTCTCTCTCTCTCTCTCTCTCTCTCTCTTAGCCTCCACATACACAGCACATGGATTGCACCTTCGGAGCTCCCACCAAAGATGCACTTCTACAGAGGTCATTTCCTTAGGCTCACAGAGGATGGCTCATTCAGCTGCCAGGCTACGTGAGTATTCACATGTCACATGCCATGCGGATCGCGATTGGCCAGCTACTACAGGTATCCTCCAACCAGCACTGCTTGGGACTTTTCCTACTGGAGCTTCCCAGACACAAAGATACACTCCTAAGGGAGTGTCGGCCACAACCACCACTCCTTCCTTGCCAGCTGCTAGCCGACCATCACCAATTTCTTCCTGGCCCAAAGAGAGGATGTCGGCATAGTGGAATCTGTGTGCCCACCACAGGATGCCTCAGCTCTGTCCCATCCCCAAGGAGTCACGTCAAAATGGGCTTGTGCGCTTCAACGTACCCAATGTCCCCAGCCCACAGGACACCAACCACGATCCTCCATCAGCTCCAGATCTAGGACATGCTGCACTGTCATCACACCACCTTCCCACGTACTGTGACAGAAGGGGACCTCTTGGCCATACTCTGTAACCCCATGCTCGATATACTTGAGAGAGGTGTACCCTCTACTGGAAGATGATGTGCCCCACATGCTTCATATTCTCATGTACTCGATGATGAGAGTCTCTTGTACTAGTGCTTATACCCCATGTACTTCCCCATGATGATCGTTGTATCAGCCTCTACTTTCAAAGAGCTATGTTATTTGTACTTGTTTTTTTTAATGGATAACAATGTATCACTTTGGTTTCATAGACCCATCGGGTCTTTAGGAGACGTTTAATATAACTTTGCTCTCTCTCTCTCTCTCTCTCTCTCTCTCTCTCTCTCTCTCTCATTCATGTAAAGGATAACAAAAAGCAAGGTCGGCAGGACATCAATTTGGGGCCGCCGGAACAAACCTAAGCTATCCCAGAATAATGTACAGCCTTTAGAGACCTTTTGCACATCAGTCCCGAAGCCAGCTACACGAGTAAGGATAGAGGTTGCTGCCCGCATGATAGTCACCAAACACCTAAGCCCAACACCAAGCAATCCACCCACAGAGGAAAAGACAGTAGCCTGGATCTAGAGTCGACATGCTACAATTCACCACCTTTCCTTGACCTGGAGGCACTTACTGCTGAGGCTCATGACCAGAGGCTACATGAATGTATCAATGTGTGGCTGTCCATTTTCTTAATCACACAAGGATACATGAAGATACCACTTACTCGTCGCACTTCACACTTGAATTTTGCACTCTTTTCATAACACCTTTGCCATATGTAGTTGTCAGTTTTTTATTGTTTTCATGTAATAATGCCACTATGCATATTAAAAATTTGAATGTACATTGCTGGCCATGAATCTGATAGCAATCAGAGGAGAAAAGACACGACTAAGACAAATGTGCAAAAATCATTAGCTTTATATAAACAAACGCTCAAAACCTAAACCTAACCTAATTAATCCATCCCTGAGACTATTTTGATATTGCATGAAATTTGCCAAACATAAGCTGCTTTGAGCTAGCTTAACCAAGAGCTCATCTAGACACACACTTTCTGCCCAAACTATCCAGTGTTATTGATGATCCTATGAATTCCTAAGGAACCTCACTGCATCTGGGACCTGCTATTCCAAATTTGAGAAACAGAGGATGTCATACCTTGTTCAAATGGGCAGCGTGCAGGATCTTCACCAAAATAATGTGCCAATGCATCAGCATTTCTCCCCTGTGATCATTTTCTGATTAGAGTTGAGAACACCATACTTTTCCATAAAGAAGTAAAGTTAGTGAAGAAATGCAGGGCATCATAGAGAAAGTATACCACTTCAGAATACAAGGATGTGAGTGAGCGCACATCAGCCTCCACCATATTGAGAAAGGTTTTCAAATTCTGCATAACCATAACAAATGGAAGTCAGAATGTATCGGATGGCATCTGAAGTTGCAGATGTTATTTGTCATATGAACATTGTAAACCTTTTGAAAACCTTCCGAAATGAAATCATCGTTCCCTGAAGCTGTGAGCTCCTGCTCTACCTTTCCCAAACTTTTACTCACTGCTTGCATCTCTTCAGCGACAAACTTCAATTGAACCTGGTGACAGGAATGTAAGTGTATTAGCTAGCTTTGAGACAAGATCACCAGCACACAACACCAGATTGTCAAACCAAAGCTACATAACATACTTAATGCAGTCTTTACCTTGGATGCCTCTTCCAAGTGAGCAAGGTCCTTGTGAAAGTCGAGCAGCTCTGGTAGCTTATCAGACAAAACCTGCAACATGGTAAAAAATCACATGAGTCTCAATATCCCACACAGAATAGCAGGAAACACTTTCTTCCTTACCAAAGAAAGAGAAGAAAAGCAGAGTTCGTCTGCTGCTATCTCATAATTATGCCATGTACCCCCACAGGATTGTACTCATTTTCAACTTCTTACCATGAGGCATAGTCACACCTTAGATCAGCTCAACGACTTTTAGCTCACAAATCCTCAATTCAGGCACCTTCGTGCCCTTAATTTGAAGTTGCAATAGAAGTTTGGGCTTCTAAGGACAAACAAAACCATCGGCTGCTATGGGTATAGAACAGGGTGTTCTCCTACTATGACATCGTTGAGACAAATGGTATATTGTCCAATGGTTCTGATGCACATGCCCCTTGACTTGCTTTCTTGAAATCCTCCATTCTCATTACTTACAAAAACTTGGTCAAACTTCATAATTTCCATACCTAACCCAAAACAGCTTATAAAACAGAAAGACAAATCAAATTCCCTAACATCTTTTAATATGATTAAATTGATGATTAGGAATGGTGATGTCCTGTGCATGCACATGGACATGCTAATCCCTGATTTGCAGCAGATTAAAAGACTAGATTTTGGAGCTTCAGCAACTATCTTAGGCAGGGAAGGCATGGTTGTGGACCAGGGTTCCTATTGGCCAGAAAATGATGGACCTACCAGATGGTGTCGGCAGCAGGAGGAATATTTTATGTCCAAGGAACTTGGGGGGGGGGGGGGGGGGGGGGGGGGGGGGGGGGGGCGCTCCAGCTCCCGCACGCTTGCTAATAAACTCCAACCCTGAATGCAAGCTGTCCCCTCTGTGAACATCTGTGCTGCCTGCCCCCTCCCTTCGCTGCCGCCTCTTCTCGCCATCTTCCGTCTGCACCCCCTCCTTCAGCTTGCACACCCCTCCCCCAGCCCCTTCCGCCTGTGCACGGCTCCTCCCCTCCTTGCACCCCCCCCCCCACACCCTTCCGGTGTTTCAGGCCTCTACTCAGCCTCTCACAGTCAGGTTCTCATTCATGGAGGCCAAGGTGACAAATTTCCCTCTCGCTCACTCCGGCTGGGCTGTCCACTGGCACCATACCTCTTCCTATTTGTCACCAAGGCCATGAGCAGTTTCCCATCCGTATTCAGGAGGATCTGCTAGACTTGGGTTTGCAGATAACACAACAGCATACTTATCTGGAGATGTGGGGAATCTCCAGAGATTCGCAGAGGCAATTGAGATCTTTTGTTGTGCATCAAGAGCGCAAATCAACTGGCACAAGTCGTGGGGTTTTTAGGTAGGCTCTACACTCACCCCGGCTTGGCATCCAGTGAATTGTCACCATTGGCCACCCAATTGGTCCACCCGTGTTTTCTGATTATGTATGTTTATTGGACTGACGTCCATGGCAGTTGCATATGCTAGGGATTGATGCCACTCATGTGATACTGTGGACGGATAATCTGGGTGATTGAGGCCAATGGCCTTGCTCTTTCCTATGAGGTGGAAGGAGGAGGACGAGCTATCCGACTCTCTTACTGCAGGATTGATACAGTACACACTCTCGATAAATCGTCGAAGCCCTGGTCTCCGGGGACTAGTCAGAGATGGGAGATCATTAGCAACATAGCTGAATGGCATATATGGCGGGCCCATTGCAGCGAGGCCATTAAGGACACTCGCACACAAAACCAACCGCCCAAGTTGAGTCCATCCATTCCATTTGGATTGACATCAATCATTCATATTGTCCGCAGACAATGGGGGAAGCTTCAATGCCGATTGGATTGCAGGTGCAAGACCGCCTTGTGCAGATGGTGCCAGGGCACATCTCTCTCTGAATAGGCCAGCGAGATCACTTGGCATTACAAGCCGCTGGTGTGGCATTAGCCCCCGGCCCCTGTATGAGGACGTTTCCCCCCAAGAGTGGCCAAGCATGGAGGGAACCACCCCTTATGAGGTTTTGAGCATGTACACTTAACCAATGGCTGCTGTTTTTAACTAATCCTGGGAAAAGAAAGCATTCACTGTGAAATGTAAAATTGTTATGAGTACTTCTCTAAAATTTTGCTATTTTTTGACCCACACGTTTTAGAGGCCATTCGAATTCTCCTCAATGAAACCTCTCCATTTTGAGCGTTTCAAAAACTGTTTCATTTCGAAAACGGAAAAGTTTCATGCCATATTGGGACTCAACCAGGACCAAGAGTATGAGCACAATAAGCTACTCGAGTGTTTTGGTTACATTGGTGGTTAACAGATTCTTGTATTGTTTGATAGTGGCAGAACGGAGGACGTGATTACAAAGGCGGACACTCGGTGGGCCTGCTTCACCTTGAGTCCAGTGGAATGAAAAGTTGAGGGATTTGGCACAGGTATAAACACCAGCATCAAATAAGCCTTTTTTTTTCCGAGAAAAGATCCTTTCATTAGTTATAAAAAAAACGCCCGCTGGGCTACAAAAACTCTCTTGCTCATAAGAAGGCAGAGCAGAGATCCAATCAAGGCAGCTAGGGAGACTCTCCCTAGGTGCAAAAAAGTACAAATATCAGTACAAATAACTGAGAGGCTATATCATAAAATAGGAGGGGGGGAAATCCAAACAGGTGGCCTGTAATGCTAGCGGGGGGTACCCGCGTGTAGGGTATAGAAGGGGCTGCGCCAAGTGGTGTGAAAGGCCTGGCGCCGCAAGATCACCACATCTGAGTCGCCCCAGATGCGGTCATACTGTCCTCGCAGGGTGTGGATCAACTCCTGCCAAATCCCCCGAACAGTCTTTGCTGGTGGCTCCAATCTCCCCTCAAAGGCCCTGAAACACCGGGCTCTCCAGGTGAACCAGATGGTGAGGTTGCTAAGGAGCTCCCATCGTAGATCCCTTTCCTGCGTCCAGCCGTCGGCGGACGAGAAATCCGGTGAAGGAACAAGGCGAGGCTGGCCCCTAATGAATCTAATGGCCTGGCTGTCCTCTCCGTCTCGTATCCCAGAGCAGGCCCTGACGAAGTCGACCAAGCAGCGGCACCCCACGTATACATGCCCTCTGGAGAGAGGGGGGCCAAAATGCGCAGCATCCTCAGCCAAATCTGCTGCGCCTGTGGACAGTCCCATAGGCAGTGTCTCTGTGTCTCCAATGGGTGGCCGCATCGGACGCAGGCTGCCGGAAGACCATTGTAGATAAGCCAGGTGCCAACTGCAAAGCCCCTGTGGGCAACCAGCCACTGGAAAGTCGAGATCCTGCGTGCCTGTCGACTAGCCCAGAGCCTGGTCCAAAAATCCTCCAGGAACTCCTGTGAGAGTCCCTGTAGCCGCCAATGCTCTGATGCAGCTGGAGAGACCATCCTCCTCGCAGTCAAAATATGCCTCCCCAACCGAACAGTGTACTGGAAAAAGGTGATCTCTCTGTGGCCTCGGGGGATGCATAAGGATCATGCCACTCGTACTCGCCAGGGTCCCACTGGAGCCGGGCCAAGGGGCGCGCAACATATGCCCATATGCGCCAATCAGAGTCCACATCTGCAGGGTCTGGATCAATATGCCACTTCCGGGAAGCGGCGGCCACTACCCGTATGCTCTGAAAGATGCACTCTGCAACCAAAGGCGACTCCGCCTCCACTCTCTGCAGTCTGCCCTCATCCTGGATCTCATAGTAGAGGCATCTACCATCCTCAGTGCAAGCTCTGACAGCAATTAGGATCTCCAACTGTGTAAAGGCTCCCATCCACCGTGGGGCCGCTAGCTCGAAAGGCGTGAACCACTCCTTAGTGAGTGCCTCCTGAATGTCATCCCTCATAATCAGCCCCCCTCTGAAGTGACTCAGCCTCTCCACCTGGATCTCCTCTGGGAGACTGCAGAAGGCCTGCCAGTCTCAAAAAGTGCGTGCTGGGCCTGCCGCCGCCAATGGTCCTCAGGCTAGACGAGGCCGAGAACCCAGCATATGACCCTGCTCTATGCGTACTGTGGGGCTCCAGATGAGCGGCTGTCTGGCCTGCTCCTCATCACAAGTAGGAGGTCTCTGAGAAAGCCTCGGTCTCAGCAGCTCCCAAGCTCGTAGGATGCTCAAGGCAAATCGGTCCTCCCATCCTCTACTGAGGCCTGTCCTCCTCATCTCTATGAAGATCCATCGTATCTCTGGTGCCCAAGTGCCCCCTGCTGAGGGGGCCCTAGCCTGCAGTCGCTGAAAAAGAAGCTCCTTCCAAGGCTCAGCGCCTGGAAGCAGCCCCCGAACAATAAGCTTCCCCAATAAGGCTCTACTCTGATCAACTGGATCTATAATGCCCAAGCCCCCCTGGGCCTGCGAAAAAGTAATAACTGCCCAAGCAACCTTAGCCCGGGCTGGTTGACCATCCCGCCCAGACCAAAGAAAGTTCCTGATCAGCCTCTGTACCTGGTTGATGCAGGAGCTCGAGAAGATCCAGCAAGACGTGATGTACCACATGGTCGCTAAAAGCACCTGATTTGTCACCACCACCCTCCCAGCCAAGGATAGCCGAGCTGTACTCCAATACAAAAGCTTCTTCCGAATGCTCAGAAGAAGCGGGGCGATCTGCTGCTCAGGTGACAAATCAAGTCCAATCTGGCATCCCAAATACCGCACTGCTATGCCAGGAGGAATCCATCTAAAACCCGGGTCTGGGCTCCATGCCGGAGCGGGAGCGCTACTGATCCAAAAGGCCACTGTCTTGCGCCAATTGATCAATGCTCCCGAAGCTGCACCAAAAACCTGTAGCGACTGCTCTGCCCTCTGAAGATTGGCCTCCTGGCCATGCAAAAACAATCCCGTGTCATCAGCAAACTCAGAATTGAGCAGGTCCTCACCCCGGACTGGGAGCTGGAGTCCTCTCAAACCAACCTCCTCTGCTATCAGATACATGCTCATAGCCTCAGCAAAGAAGAGAAAAAGAAACGGGGTGAGAGGGCACCCCTGACGGACTGATCTGGTCAACTCAAAACTCGGCCCCCGTTCTCCTGCCATCAGCACCTGGCTACGAGCTGTGGAATATAGAGCCGCCACTCCTCGAATCCAGACTGGCTCAAAACCCAGGCGAAGCATAGTGCCCTCTAAGAAACCCCAATCGACTCTATCGTATGCCTTCTCAAAATCGAGAAGCATCACGACCAGGTCCTCACCGAGAAATCTAGCTCGGGCCGTCACCTCCCAGAAGGTGAAAATGTTGTCAAGGATACTGTGCTCCTTGACGAATCCTGTCTGGGTAGCATGAATCAGCTCCCCAAGGAAGGGCTGGATCCTCAAACTCAAGGCCTTTGCCAGGACCTTGTAGACAGTATTGAGGATCGTAATAGGTCTCCAATGCCGAATATCATCTGACACTCCCTTCCCCTTGGGGATAAGAAAGATCAAGCCCTCTGAAAAGCTCTGTGGCATCACCCTAGTGTCCAGAACATACTAAAAGCCCCTGCGGAGGCCTGGCCCCAAAAGGTCCCAATAGCGCATAAAAAAGGCAGGCGTCAATCCGTCCTCCCCAGGGCAACTATGGCGCGGAAGGACCCTCAAAGCCACAACAAGCTCATCCTCTGAAAGAGGCTCACCCAGAACTGTGCGCATACGATCTGTTACCCTCCTCTGCACATGGGCCCACACAGTCTGTCTGCAAGCATCACGTGCCTCTGTGGCTGGCTCCGCTGAAAGCAAGTCTCTATAGAACTCAATGGCAATGGCTCTAATCTCCCCGGGCTCAGTGGGGCTAACGATCCGTCCTGCCTCCTGAGCTGGCGTACTCCTGCTCGAGCATAGCGGGGTCCAGTAATCTCAAAGAACTCCCCAGTCAATCTATCACCGAGCTACGTCCACTGAGAGGCCTGGCGATGATAGTAGAACTCATGTCTCTGCTCCTCTGCCTCTCTAACCTCCTGGCGTGCCTGGCTCAGCTGGGACGCCACCCACTCACATGTAGGCTGCTGCTCCTGAAGGCGCTCGAGCGAAGCAAGGCTACGTCTCAAGCGACGCTCCCGCTCTCGTGTCTCTCCCAGCCGTGTCAAGGCTACAGCGTGCAAAAAAGAGCTGAGCTCGATGAGTCCCTGGGCACACTGGCGTGCTGCATCCAGGTCAGAGCTCTGGCTATCATGCCATATCCTCTCAATGTCCTCAGAAAGACTGGGATCTGTAAGTATCCTCTCTAGGATCCTCAACTGCAAGCTGGTCTCCCGTGTCCTCCCTCAAGTGTAAAAATAACTGGCGCATGGTCTGAAAAAGAGGTGCCAGCGAGAATGCCAACAGAGCCTCCACGCTCCCCGAACCTGTCGCCCACATAGAAGCAATCAATCCGTGATAGATTAGTCCCTCCCTGCCGGCGATCCGACCGAGAAAAACTAAGACTGTCTTGAGAGCGGGAGAAGGCCTCATGCTGCCATGCATCAGTGATCCGCAGTGTCATGCAAAATCGCTCCCAAGCTGCAAGCTCCGTGCCGTGCACTGTAACATGACTAACTCCCACCCTATCGGCCGGGTCCTCAAGCATGTTGAAGTCTCCCCCGACACACCAATGTGCGGCCTCGGGCAATGCATCTGTAACAAGGGTCCAGAACTCTGCTCTGGCACTAGCATGGTTGGGCGCATAGACATTGAGCACGCCAAAGAGCTCATCGTGCATCCTCAGAATAACATACTGTGCTCTACCAGGCACAATGACCCCGCGATCCACAATGGCCTGCCGCCATACATCCGCAATGACCATACATACTCCTCCCTGCCCACCCAAGGGAAGGAGAAGGCCACCGCTGAATCAAGTGCCTCCTCCCCTCGGGCCGGAGGTATCACCACATGAACTTTGATGGGTGCTGGCTCATGGGGGCCCTCCGCTCACATGGTGAGAAAACTCAACTGCCCGAGTCTTCAAAATGCTAAGAGCGAGATCCAGAGTCCACTCCCGGTCGCTAGTGCCACAGAGAGGGAAGGAGAAGGCAACCGCTGAATCAAGTGCCTCCTCCCCTCGGGCCGGAGGTATCACCACATGAACTCTGATGGGTGCTGGCTCATGGGGGCCCTCCGCTCCAAAAAGCCGTGTGAAGAAGTAATCAAAAGCCTCCGAGCGCTGTCTAGTGTCGAGACTACTCAGCCGACTGCGGATAGAGGATATCCGTGAAGCCCAAATCGGCATGGTAGGTCTCCTCTGCGGTGCTCGAGCAAGGTCGGTGCTCAGTGCCCGCCGGACTATAGGTGAGCGCCAGGGTATTGCCAGGGCCTCCCGGGGAGCTGAGGCGAGCGGAGGGGGAGGAGGGGGGGGAGAAGGGGGTGGGGAAGGAGCCGCTGACAAAACGGGAGCGGGAGCGGGAACGGGAGGAGGCGAAGGTGGAAGCGAGGCGGGAGGGGGGGGCGGGGGAGGGGGGGGGTGGGGGGGAAGGAGGGGGTGCTGGCATGTCCTGATCCTCAGTCTGCGCTGGGGTCTCCTCCTGGAGGGGAGCAAAGCTGTTCCTCACTGGAACCCAGTGATGCTGAGACTGTGACTGCTGTTGCATCGGTCTCTGGGCATGCTGGTGTGGCTGTCTCCCTCTACGGCGCCCCTGTCCAGGCTGCCAATCCGAGGTCTCTGTGGGCTGAGCAGGTGTCCCGGAGGCTGCCTGCCGAGCCGCGTCTGTGGGCGGGCTATCGGGGGCCTGCTGCTGCGGTGAAGGTCGGGGTCTCCTGCGAGGGCAGGCCTTGGCCAGGTGGCCGACCTGCCTGCATATAAAACACTGGTTCGGGAGCCCCGAAAACTCCACTCTTTGATCGATCCATCCCCCCCCTATCCTAGGTAGCTGAATGACCTTCGGAAGGGAGGAGATGTCAGGAACCAAAACTCTGACCGAAGGCAGGCCAGCTGCTCTAGCCACCACTGAAGCTGCTGTGGAGCCAGTCTCAAGCACCGAGTCCACCAATGCTCCTATCCTAGAAAGGAGCGGAAGGTACTCGCGGCGGAGTCCAGGGAAGCAAACTGTGACATGGTATTATTGAGGGGGAGGGGCGTAAGGCAGAGGCGGCGAAAGGGCAGGGGGGGGGCGGAGGAAACGCAAAAAGGTTGGGGGGAGAGGGCGGAGGCAGGCGGAGGGGGCGGGTCACGGAGGAAGGGGAGAGAGCAGGGGGCGCGAAGGAGACGGAGCAGGGGGCGGCAGGCGCGAAAGAGAAGGGGCGGGGGGCGCGAGAAAACCAGGCGGGGGGAGTAGTCGCGAGGGCGGGGAGGGGGGGGTGCGTGCAGGCGGCAGCGCGAGCAGGGGGGGGGGGGGAGCGAAAGCTTCAGCGAGCGAGCACAATGGTAGAAGTTCTTACAGCATCAAATAAGCCTTGAATATGGACAATTGCAGTTCTGGCCCCTTGTGTTGTAATGTGTGTTTGAATAGCATCTCTCTATCTGCCCATTGCATATCTTGGATTTGTTGATGCTCAAATTGTTGAGGAAATTTGAGTGACTGATTATGTTTTGTGAGAGACTTACCTCCCCTCTTTGGTACTCAAGCCCACATCCTTCACTGCACCATTCCATTCCCATGCATAACCTCACACTGTGCATTCTTTGGTACTCCTTCCCTGCACCATTCCATTCCCATGCATAAGGGTGGGACACCTCACACTCTGCATTCTGCAACTGCTCACAGACAATTTCCACTCATACATCCACCATGATTTACCATCTTTGTCCCACTACACACATTGTTTCTCCAGGTATTGAAAATCTTGGCTCATAAAGCTATCATAGAAAACTTCACCTTGACCATTATAGAAGAACTTGGGACAGATTAAAAACCATGGGACACATGACCCAGGAGGTGGAAAGTTGAGAGAAGGATAAGTGACCAGCAGACCTGTCACCTAAAAAGGACACTCAGGCATTTTGCTGGCTGCAAAACTTAAGGCTTCAGAGCTAGTTTCAACCTTCTCAAAAGCTGGAAGCTGTTACATCCTTGCCATGGATCTGCTAAGGGACATGGTTGATACTCTACGTCATGCAAGGTATAGCATGAGTAAGCAGTTGGCTATTCGAGAGTTGGTTAAAAATCCCATAGACCAGGGTTACTAATCAGCCTTGGGGCCTATATAAGTGGGTACGTGCGCATAACTGAATGTGGAACCACGGTGTGGGTCTGGATCTTGTCTATAGCCCATGAAATGAATATAGGACTGCTGAACCTCCTAGTAGTTGTAGTATAGGCATTCATGGGCAAGGTGGTCTACGATCTAGGGCCTTGTGGTCACATGTATTCCCCTGTTTAAGCTCTCCTATGCTCGGGGGTCCGGAGCAGTTGGACCTACGGTTGGGTTGGTCAGTCCCACAACAACTTTTCTTGTGTTCTCTTTACATAAGTGTGCATGTGTTTGGTGCTCTGGATGCAGGTTGGCTTCAGTTGTTTACAAAAGGATGTTATAGAAAGGGTACTTTTGAAGACACTAGCAACTCCTTGAGCAACATAGACATTATAGAAAGCGTACTTTTGAAGACACTAGCAACTCCTTGGGCAACATAGACACATACTCTTTGAAAGTCCTTTACATGCTTATGATGAAATGAGTGGGTGGAGGTTGCAATTACATAATTCTTGGCTCCTTTCCTTTGTAAGTATATACAAACTCTAATCCCTTCACAGGTCCCAACTTCCCAATGCTTAGAACTTGTTGCTTAAATGCTTACTTCCATCAACCTCAAGAAATACACACAACATCATGTAATCACTTACCTTGCACAAATAGTGCATCAATGTCATCTTGTTGTTTTTTGCACGAGTGTCGGTGAGTTTTAACAGGCTGTCCAGTTTAAATCCAATAGCAGAACCTAATAAATTGCACAATGAAGATAGAAAAATAATCATAAGAATCTAAAAGGAACTTTTCATTGTCAAACAACCAAGAATGGAGTCTAGAAAGTAAACTTTTTATAAAACAACAGGAACTCAGCTTTTAGTGTAAATCCGATCTAAAGCTGTATTGAAATATGAAAATCTAGTGCAGCAATCCAAGCATTGAAAATTTCATATTTGCAAAGAACCATTGCCCCAACACGCCAAAATAATAAAGAAAATGCATGGATGTGGCTCTAGCTTAAGTATAGTAGTTACAAAGGCATGCAAATGTGTGAGGGTGCACTATGCAGAAGCGTAGTTCATCAGAACAGACATAGAAGCATAATTCAGGATAGTCATACACAAAAAGCATAATTCAGGATAGTCATACACAAAAAAGCACAGTTTCTCCCTTTATTCTCCTCCCCTCTCTGACTTGCAGTTCCCTTGCTCACAGGGCATTTGGCCATTTTCGACCCTCTCAAAAATGCCATTTCCTTTTCTTCCTCCTTTTCCATAACCCTAAGATGGTGGGCACCATAACCAAGCAATTCTTTAAAGATACACACACAGCATGCAGGCCTCTTTCAAGCATCATAACGGAACCATGAAAAATCACCTACCTCGGGCAGTTCCTTGATTCAAGGCATTGCCTAGAGAGAGAATTGTCTGCATGATTTGCCGTAGTTTGAGAGACTCCCTAACCTGCCAAGAGGCAGCATTATCAGTTTCGAACTCATCTTCTTCAACAATGTTAGGTTGCAGAAATAGCTTCATACACTACCTCTTTAGAAGTATTGTTCACAATGTTCAAGTCTCTTCGCAAATCTCGAACCTGCACTTGCCATACTTTAGAAAACTCAATACACTATACAGAGTACTATAAATGATGCTGTAACCAATCAACAAAGGAATGTGAGACTAGCCTGGGTTGCAAACTGTAATTTGAATGAAAAAACCCGAAGCTTTGATTCCACTCTTGGCACTTTCATCATCTCTAAAAAGAACTGCATCATCCAAAGCTGCCAACAACTTCAACTTCCAAACGCATACTTAAATTAAAAAGGTGAAGAGCATTAACTCTGCAACTCATGAAAAGGTGAAGAGCATTAACTCTGCAACTCATGAAAAGGTGGGCAGTGAGGGAAAAGAAGGAGAACCATAGAGGAGGAGGAGGAGCAGGAGAATGGTGGCTTTGCATACTGGGAAATTTTTACCTGCTCACACTTCCCCAACTTCTCCCTGTCTCCAATATAACCCTGCCCAGCAAATGTCAAAAAACAATCTGTTACAAGCTATGGGGACTGTATATCCATGTTAAATTTTTTTACAAAGTGGCAATAACAAGTGTAGCTCCCATTCCCTCCTTCAGCCGTTTTTTAATTAAAACCAGCTGGCATATGCAAATGAAGTCGCTACGCCTTCCTTGAAGACCGAGTACTTTCAACTTTCTCAACAACTCCAATGGCATGGTAGCCTGTTGCTCTAAAAAACTCGAGCAAAGGCTTATGGATGCAGATCACCAACCATGAAGAATACAGGGATGTTCTACGAGATATGCAGGTGGAGAAATTGGCATGATGCCAAGTTGCACACACCTAGATGCCAGACAGGTAGGAAAAAATGAAATTAAAATAGGACTTCAGTATCACTTTATGCTAGAATCCTATGTTCTGCAGCTTTGGCTTTATATCATCCTTGGAATGCTTCGCTTGTTTTACCTGAGAATGAACCTGGGGTAGTTATAAATTCATGCTCCCACCCCAGGTTAGTTCAATCATCTACTAGCTCATGTTTGTAAGAACTGGCATAGTTATCAAAGTTTGGTGTTGGGAAGGTCCTAGCCCCATTCTCACAGTTTTTTATAGGAGGAGCCATTGCCAACCCGTTGAGACATTTACATCCAAACTTGCTAGTCAACTCCCAACCTTAACAGGGGACTGGGACTAGGACTAGGAATCTTCATAGAGACCTTACAAGTGAAGGCACAAGGGGGGTTGTGCCTCTCAAGGCCATGAATATCAACATAGACAAACATCAACACACAATCATGTGACCTGAGAATTCAGTTAGTTTCTAGCTGAAACTTCTATTGTAAGTTAAACAAACTTGTAACACCAACATATGATGACTTCAATGACTTCACGAATGAAGCATTAAAAAAAGAAAAGGGGGATCACTTATTGACCAGAAAAAACAAACCTTCAGCAGGTCCATTTCCTCCTTAGAAGGGCAAAACTTTTTCAGGTTCTCAACTTGATCAACATCTAGTATGGACCCATCCAAAGCCAAAATAGCACTCTGTGACAAAGCAACCCATGATTGCAATCAAGATATGGCAATTGCTACACAAAAAGACACACATACAAGTAATCCATAGTTTCAACAAGCATTAGAAATGGCCACTTTTGCGATTGAGCCCATGCCCCCAGATCCCATACCAGGAACCCACAAACGGGCTCTTCAGATGAGTTGGTAGCATGCTCTTGTCACAGGCCCCATAGTCAGTTCAATGAACTGGAGACTCACATTGCAAAGGAACGTTACAACTATGAGAGAGCAATACTGTGTGCAGTCACACACACTAAAATTTACCATTTATTGTATCCTGGAACATTTGTGCCAGATATCATTACGAACCACATGGCACATTCTTAGGCACACATGCGTGTGCATCAAGGAACTAAAATTGCATTCATCATAGGCATGAAAATGGATGATAAAACACTTGAAATGGGCCATCTTTATTCAAAAGTAGTTTTGACAATCAACTGCACACAGACACCACTTTTGAGGCACTTCACTATTTTCTTGTCATGCTTTTTGATATGAATGTCCACCTCTGGAACATTAAAAAACCATCAACTCCTCATCATTGCCCCTATCCATCTCCAAATCAAAATTACACCTGTGCATCAACTATCATACAAGACATTGCCCACAGTTTAAGAAAAAGAAAAGTTTTGATTACCAACACATCTGGGAGAGGCATCTTGACCTTCGTAAGCATAATCTCACAGTTTTTTGCCCTTTGCATATCAATCTGCATACAGCAAGCCAAATTCCAGTAAGGAAAATGTTCCATTTTGGATTAATCAAAGCCTTAATTATCATCTTTAACTACATGCCATCAAAGATATGATCAAGTCTCACCAAATGCACTTTTTCTGGCCTAGCTCCAAGTGAGGCACGATGCCCCCCTGGCCTTTCACCAGGACCTGCAGGAACAGCCATTGGCACAGCTGCAGGAAAGAGGCTCGCCAACTCTGATGTGTCAATCTCAGGGCCCCTGATAAACAAACTCATTGAACATCACAGTACTGTGATAGTACATTCAGAATATATCTTTGATGGAGACTAAAAAACTCAAAAGAAAAACTACAATTCAAAGGCCAATCACAAGTCTCAACCACTCTTAGTCTCGGCAAGAGAGGAACATACTTGGAACGGTCATCTAACTTTTGAGCTTCTGCCCATAGACTACCTTGCACCGCCCTAGTAACCTTCACCCAGTGAAATGGTTTCAAAGAAGCCTTCTTCAATGTTGGAGGTGGTACACCTGCTGGCACAGCTGATGTTGAAGGAGGTGCCCCCTTTACATTTCCCAAGGGTGGGGCTGGTGGAGGAACACCTCCCAGCACTTTCGATGGTGCTGGTGGTGCTGGTGGGCCTCGTCCTCCTGCAGGCAGAGAAGCACCAGAAGATCCCTCTTTTCCTGGAGGTGGAGGAGCAGCAGGTCCTTTGGCACCTGGAGGTAGGGGAGGTGCAGGAGGACCTTTTGGTCCTGGGGGTTGGGGGGGTGGGGGTGGGGGTGGGGGAGGTGGAGGAGGAGATTTTGATCCCGGGGGTGGGGGAGGTGGAGGAGGAGCTCTCAACCCTGGAGGTGGGGGAGGTGGGGGAGGAGCTCTCGATCCCGGGGGTGGGGGAGGTGGAGGAGGCACTCTCGATCCCGGGGGTGGGGGAGGTGGGGGAGGAGGTTTCGATCCTGGGGGTGCGGGGGGAGGAGGTGGAGGAGGAGGAGCTTTCGATCCAGGCGGTTGAGGGGGAGCTTTTGATCCTGGAGGTGGGGGAGGTGGAGGAGGAGCTTTTGACAACCCTGCAGATGGTGGTGGCAGTGGTGGTGGAGGTGGTGGCGGAGCACTTCTATTTCCCGAAAGCAGAGGCAGAGGTGCCATTGGCAGAGGTGGTATTGAATTTGAGATCTCCCCCAGTGGTTGAGGAAAAGCCTCAGATCTTGAGGGTTCTTGTCCTTGCTGAGAACCATTTGCCTCGTTATGAGCCCTGAATATCTGATCATTTGACACCAAAAAGTTATTTTCTCCACTCTCTGAAAACCCATTGACTGCTGATATTTGCTGCAGAAAGCGAAGAGCTGCATCCCCTTTCCCATCAGTCCAATCCACATTGTTGAATAGTTCCTGCACTTTGACAAAAGCTTCCATAGGTAGCCCACCTTTCACCTCTCCTCCTAGCATTGCCACTGGAACTTTGGGAGTACGTGAGCTGTCCATGTCAGTGAACAGCACCTAACCACAAACAAACATTTACATAAGAACTGGAGCATTGCCCATTTTACAAAACTAGGCATTCACAATCTAAAACTGACTCACTTCTGCCCGAAAGTCCTTTGTAAAGTGCTCCTTGGCATCCCAAAGCACATCTATATCATCTTTACCAAGCATCAAAATATTTGACCTAATAAAGGCTGTGTTGAACATGACCCTAAACATCATCTCTTCTCTGTCCAGATCAGCATTAATGTGGATACACTCCAACACAACATCACCTTGTACACCACACTGGATGTCAATCTTTACAACGTCACAGTCAACCTGAAAGCCAAAACACAACGGCATCATCACGTGTCCACAAACAATTGTTCCTTCACCTGTACCTTTTTGCTAATGTATGCTACCGACGAAGTGTTGCACTGAAGTGTACACCAAAACGTTTGCTACCTGCTAAAAGAAAGGGATGCTCTGTAAGTGAGGCATGCTAACCTGTCTTAGATGCCGCACTGATTTACTTTTTTTATCCATATTGAACAGTAACCGTGTGGTTCGATCTCCTTTGCCTTGCGGATCTAAACCATAAATGCGAACTATCGGCCGACAACCCCCCTCTGTATCGAAGCTTGGAACTACTCGAAGTATGAGGCAGTCAAGTGCAAGAGCTCGGTCCGGAGGTGGCCACTCTGGTGAAATATTCCTTCGCGCAATATACTGGAGATAGCGTAACTGGGAGGGTATGGGGTTCAAGGGTGTGAGAAGAGGTAGCAAGCTTCTGGGAGCTTCTCTATGCAGCAAATCTAGGGTTTTCTGTTCACCTGTATGAAGTTTCCTATATATGAGAAAACCAGCCAGCATGAAAGCTAAAGTAGGCCACCCACCCCTTTCGCAGTGCAGCAGCACAATATTTTGATGGCCTTCCAACGTGATCCAGCTATCCCCGGAACGCATGAAGTGATGTATCATCTCCAAAGACAAGATGGGACATCCCTCATACTGCCTGGGGTAATCCATGACGGTGATGTCGTACTGTGACAAGATGTCGGTTAGCTGGCTTTTTTTCTCCCCTTCTCTGAAATTAAACACCAGAAATGAGGAATCGGGGAACTGCTCATGCAGCTGTGTGGTGATCTGCCGCATGTATATTCTGTATGTGTCATCATCCAAGACATCTGTGGAGAAGCAACTCTCGAAGACTGCAGGAGAGATGGATAAAAGAGCTCAGTAAGATAAACAGACTGGTAAAACAGCAGTGCAGCACCGGGCGAACACAAACATCTTATTTCGTTAGGTTGCATACATTATGTGAAATCTTTCTTACCGTAAACCCTCTCTGCAATCTCTAAAAGCCCGTCAGGAGGCTTTCTGTAGAAGAACCTGCGGAATAGAGCCATGCGGGCATGTGAACAAGTTCCGTAAAATCTCACTAACACTAAAAACGGAAATCCCTAGCTTCTCTTTGTTGGGGAGGCGCTTTAGCGTTCTAGTTTCAGTTCCGATCAGCTTTTTTGTCGCTGAATTTCGCTCCGGCAGAGAGGAGAGGAAAATCTCTGCGCTTCCAGATCAACAAGGTGTAAGATTCCCCGCCAAAAACCTGTGAAATTTGCTTCCGCAAAGCTATAGATGGCTTGCTGAGTGCAAATAAATCTCTTCTTGCAATCGACCCGAACCCTGAACTCAGTAAACTTTCCTTCAGACTTCAATTTCTACGTTGGTGCAATGGATAGGATTTTCCAAGCCCCAAAAACTGCAAAATTAAGGTTTCGCTCCAGAGCACGGCATTTCAGCAATGGAATAAAGCTGATCGAACGTGCGCAGATTGAAAGCTTGTGCTACATAGATAGATGCGCCGCAAGGAATCTGAATCAAGATCAAAAAGAGAAACTAGAAGAAAATCTCTACAGAGAGAGCGGGGCGGAGAGAGAGAGAGAGAGAGAGAGAGAGAGAGAGAGAGAGAGAGAGAGAACCCTTACCGGCACAGTCAGATTAAACTTGACGCAGCGAGGGATGCCGACAAGAGAATGCTGAACTTTTCAACCAAAACAGACAGAAACTGCAGCTTCAAGGTCAGCACAGGCCCGCCATAGCCAACCAGCAGGATGCGTTAGGAGAGAGAGAGAGAGAGAGAGAGAGAGAGAGAGAGAGAGAGCACCCTTACCTGCATAGTCAGATTAAACTTGACGCAGCGAGGGATGCCGACAAGAGAATGCGGAAATTTTCAACCAAAACAGACAGAAACTGCAGCTTCAAGGTCAACACAGGCCCGCCATAGCCGTGGAGAATAGGTCTTAGGAAACGTAGGACCCTGTCTACCATAAGCTCCACGTGTTTTACATGTCAGCCAGATGTTGACATGTCAGCCACGTCCCCACCTCTTCCTCCTATAAATATATTTTTAAAGCTTGTTGTAGTAAAATTCCTCGTGCATGTCAACCATAATGTATTTTATCCTTGAACAATCAAGCCCAACAAATCTTGACTAACTTGGGACAAATGCCCTATCCCTTGTGCTAGATTTTTGGCCCAATTGCACCATCCATGGCTTGCTTGTTTTCATGTAAGGAGGCTACCGGTGTTGCCTTTTGACAGGCACCTTTGCCCGTCAAATTGGACGAGACTTGCGTAATTAATTTACGATGGGGCTGATAAATATTTTTGCAAGTTTTTTTACATCTTAAATACCCAAAACGTTCAAAACGCCCGTCAAAAATCAAGCATAAAGGCTACTTACAAAGAAATTAAACTTGCTCTATCGTAATCCAAGAAAGATCACTAATTTAAGGAGGCTACTTAGAATCAAAGTGTACTTGATACATCATTATAAAGAAAGATATAAGGTCCTCATTGAAGATCACTAATTTAAGGAGGCTACTTAGAATCAAAGTGTACTTGATACATCATAATAAAGAAAGATCAAAAGGTCATCATTGCTTAAAGGGAGCTACTTTGCAATCATGGTGTTTTTTTATTTATTATACTATGACATCAATACAGATTAACACTTGCAAATAAAGAGCTTTTAACACAAGACAAATACAGAAAGACAAATACAGAAGGTCGTATATGTGGCAAGCTTGGGGAACTTGCCAACACGACGACACATACATATTAAGATATGGAATAGATAGGTAGGAAATTAGATAGCTACCACGGGACTTACCGATGCCTTAACTTGCATGATTTGCAAATACCAACAGTTACAAAATCAAGTAAATGAGAAAGTATACATCTACCATGGGTATTATGCATGGTAGGGCCCAGTGCTCGAAAAAAACATTTTTTTCGACCCTTAAAATTGAAGGCAATGCTAAAACCTAACCGGGATTTAGACCTAAAATCTCTAAAAACCATACTAATTCCGGGATTTATAACTAAAACATAAAAGTTCATTCCTTAAAATTAAAAACAATGTCATATTCCAACCAGGATTTTTAAAATTCAACCGGGAAAATTACACTACAAACCGGGTTATGTGAGCATTAGTTGGAAAGCACTTCACTTATTACAAGCCCATCAAATTCTCCACCATGATTCTGCAGAATCACGGCCATGAAAAACTATAAAGTCTTTTTGTTCTGTCTTCCCAAATAGCCCATGCTTTCAAACAAGAATTTGTTATTGTTTTTACACCAATTATTTTGGCAATCAATATGAGACCCACTACCTTTACTGGTTATTCAATAACCTTTACTGGTTATTCAATAACCTTAGTGGTTGTGTTAAGCGGATATCATCCCCCCCTCTCCATTAGCCAACCTAAAAGCATGAAACCACCCAAGATTAAAGCATGAAACCACCCTATGACTAAAGCATGAAACCACCCAAGATTAAAGCATGAAACTACCCAAGATTAACTAAAAACATGAAACCACCCAAGACTAAAGCATGAAACCACCATAAGATTAACTAAAAGCACCCTAAGATCTCTTAGCCATGCAATGTGCATAATTTTATCGAATTTGTGCACTTTCCTTGTGCAATGTGTCAATGTGTGAATCAATCTATTTTAGACATTAATATCTCAATAACGTGACTCCACTTTCCCTAATTGCCATTCCTAATGACTCCACCTTGCCATTTACGACATTAATACCTCAATGACATGACTCCACCTTACCTAGTTGCCATTCCTAATCAATAGTTAGTCCTTAAGTATATGATGTGAAACATTTTGATATTTTTGGAGGTACTTGTAGTTACATATCACAATCGTATAGATTACAATTATATCCCAAGCTAGACTGTATTCATAAACAAAGGCGTTCATATGTTTTTTTGTGTTTGAAACTTTCAACATGATAGGTGATGTCGAATATGATAGAAATATTTTCAAAAATATGTATGATCGTGTGAATGCTCTTTTTTAATCTTTGCATGCCTACTACGTAACAAGATTCTTTTACAAGTACCTTATATGGATATGAAGACTTTTTCAAAAGGCATGGAGTTTAACCTTCCATGGAATTTCTTGTAAGGTACACATGCATCAAGGAAATTCAAATGTCCAAACAATATGGAATATTTCCTTCATTAACTATCACATCCATCAAATGATCTTTTTGCCAACTCAACTCAAGTAATAGTTTCAAATGATTTGAAATGATAAAGGATGCTATGTGGGGCAAAAACTTGTGCATGAGAGGATTTAAACTAGTCCCATTGGGTTGGGAAGCTAGAGCTTCGTAGCCTACCACTAGGGTAGGTCTCATTTCATGGAAATAGGTTGGAACTATGATGTATGTTCCTTTTCCACTAAAATCCATATAAGAGAGGTCACATCTTCTGCTTCGACATGAATGACCTGGCTCTAAGTGTGTTTGAATCACTTTTTTGTTATGTATAACATCCCCAAATTGGTTATTATTATTTTCAAGAAATTGTTAATATGACAACATTCTTTTTAGCTTATTCATAGCATTGAAATTTACTCGATGGTTCTAGCTTTCTTTGTAAGAAAAAAAAAGATTTATGTGTTCAACAAATACTTAAAATGAAAAAAAGTGGTTATGTAAACATACTTCAAAATTGCGTTCTTTTAATATATAACTGAATTCCAAAATGTATTATCTCAATTTTGAAATTTTAGTTGATCTTACTTCTTCTTGTCACAATATCACTTGGACTGATTAACATGGACTCTTATTAGCACTACCTTTGCCTTGCTTAGTGAATTTTATAACACTTGTTAACACATTTTGGAGCACTCATATAATGTGATTCTCGTCTTAAGCAGTTTGTAACGTTTTCGTCCAAGGCTTTTGTCAAGCGTATGTTTATGTCAATTTACGGAGTCCGTGTAAACTTTATTGTTATAAAGCGTTGGTCTTTTTAAGTCTTTTTTATGGATGTTCGGCCAATTGTGAACATATGGGTATTGTATATCATATAAGTGAAATTTGGGGGCAATGTAAAATAAACGGGTTATTTGGTTGAGTGTGTGAATACACCCTATAGGTGTAAGATATTGTGGAGAGAGAGAGAGAGAGAGAGTAGTTGTGTGTTATGCCTCTTGTTTCTTGCAATTGCTTGTGAGAGTGAGAGAGTCAAGCCTACTCATGGGTTAAGTAACACTGCGGTGAGTGATACTACAGGTGGAGTGGACTTAGGATTGTGCCAACAAGCGAGAGTCCCATGCAACAATGTTCTACCCAAACCCTAATCCCCTTTGGATCCTCATCAAGCTACTAGAAGCCTAAAGCTTCTACGAAGGGAACCCGTTCATTTGGGTCCCAAGAACCCCACCATCAACACAGCCCCCACCAAGGCGGCCCAATACCACCCTAGAAGTCTATGCTTCTTAGATAACTACAAAATTGCTAGAAGAACAAGGATTCTATGAAGGGAAACCCCACATTTGGGTGCCAAAATTAAAGAAACTCGTGCCTCGGGCTCCCACAACTGCACCCATGAATGTCAAATCCAAGTGGGTGTGGGGACCTAGGGTGACGCTACCCCCAAAGTCCAAGTCGAATTAGGGAGTAGTGGGGGGTAGCACCCCCGATGTCGTGCATGCTAGTCCCGTCAATAAAACAGGAAGATGAACCCTTCAATAAAACAGGAAGATGAACCCTTCAATAAAACAAGCAGATGAACCTGTCAATAAACTAAGCAGATGAACCCTTGGTGTGGACGCTTTCTTTTTTTTGTGTAGTGGTTACATCCCATAATTTTGATGGGCTACTCAGGGTACCAAGTGTTCTTGGTGTGAACACTTTCTTTTTTTTTTGCATGTAGTGGCTACATACCATAATTTTGATGGGCTACCCAGCGTACCAAGTGTTCCACTATGCCCCATAGTTGTGCCTTGATCCTAGAGGAATCCCCATGGTCCCATAATAGCCCCATGTGCCTCGTCACAACATCAAGCCACCATGATGGAGTCCAAGCTTTTGTCATAGATGGACAAGTGATTCTCTGACCTCACTTGTTGAGCACACCCATGGTAAGCCTCAAACCTTAATCCCATGAGTACATAGGTAACATAACCCCCTACTCATAAGTGTACACTCACTACCTTCACTGGGAATAATAAAAAAGGTAAAAACCCAAAAACATAACAAGAAACATCAAAAAACAACTAAAAACATGCACATACACTTGTATGTGCATGCACTTATTTACACATTTGCACGTGCCCACACACTTGTCCATTTACACTTCTGCCCATGCACCCATTTACACATCCGCATGTGCCCACACACTTGCAATTTTTGTGCACATGTGCATCCCACACAATGATTTTCTCTCGCTCGTGCACACCACTACATTCACATGAATGTACACAACCACCTTCACGCACGTAAACGTACATTGGCATGCACGTGCACATTCACTTACACCTTTGCACGTGCACTCACATTTGTACACTTGCACCCATGCATGTGCACCCCACCTTTGCACATGGCATATGTGGACCCCCCTCCCATTCACCATTGCTTGTGCATCACAGCTACACATGCATATACACACATGCATGTGCACCCCACGCATTCACACCTGCACATGTACATACACCCATTGGCCCACATACCCACCTTCATGTATGTCCACACACACATGCACTGCACATGCATTTATTCGTGCTTGCACGTGTGCATATCCTACTTGCGCGCACACACACATTTACACATTTACACTCGTAGGACATGCGCACGCATGTACACTCCCCACATTCCCATTTGCACACTGCACGCATGTGCAAACACATTTTCCTCCGCGTGTGCACATTTATTCCCACACCTGCACATGCCCTTGCATCCACATATTACACATGCACATTGTTGTGCATGTGCCTACCCCCACACATGTGCATCCACATTTACTCGTGCACGTACACCTAGCTTCATGCACATGCACACACACTCAAATTTCCTCATGCACCCCACCGCATACATGTACCATACATTTATAGAGCTACAAGCACCTGCACTCCACCTTTGCACACATGCACATGTCCTTACATCGGCACGTGCACACGTCCATTTTCTTATCGTGCCCAATATTTGCACATGTGCATGCATACACATGCACATACATGTACCCCATGCATTCCCATTTGCACATCGTGCACACACACTTGTGTGGTGTGGTGTGCAGATACATACACACATTTTATTTAACAAAAAATAAATAAATTCCACTCCCATGCCAGTGTTAACCCAGCCTCAACCCTTGGGGCCTACGTGTTGCAGCCCATGCCTCGCGGCCACACCCTCTCTTGTCCCCTACCTCCCCTTTCCCCTAGTGTGCCTTTAGGCAAGCCCCCTACCATTTTCCTCCATGGTGCATGTAGCTTCTCATTTGCTTGCAACTTCCCACACACCGACTAGGTATACCCGAGCCAGTTGTCCTACACTGACCCTAAATTTTGTTGTCTGCACCGCGTGCCCAGATTCCTCTCCCAAACCTAGATTTGCGCAGAAAGCCAATGATAGTACACAAATGTGAGTTGGTGCATTTATATGATCAATTATGATTGTTTTTTGTATCTAGCATGATTAATTGAATTAATTTAGTGGGATATATTGGCCTATTGAATTGAATGGTTCATTTTTGATTCTCCTTAGATCTTGGTATTCTTTTTTGAGTTACTTGGGCAGTGTATGTATGCATTAGGGATTAGTGCATGTGATGGCAGATTCTTTTAACTCATTTGTAGGGATTTGATCCAATGTTGAACTGATCCACAACACTATTTCTTTGCCCTTTACTTCTACCTCTGCGTTGGTTTCTTTCCCTCTCCTTTCAGGACTGCAAACTTCTTTTTCCATATCTCCAGTTCCTGTCGGCTTCGCATTTTCTTTTTGCAGTTCTTTAGATCGTCTGCCTCCATTTGCTGCTCCTGCTTCCTTTACAACTCCACTTGAGATCGAGGCATCCAAAGCCTTTCCACATTCCAGTCTTGATGATGTAGTTGGATCCTTTGATGCATGTGTCTCCCATTGCTTCATCCTCTCAGCCTATAGCTCATAGACCTATGGATATTCTTCGGCATCTAGCACTGCCAATTGTGCCTCCGCCTTTACCAAGTCCACTTTGTCATTGTCTGCTCTATTCTAGACATCTATTTTATTATTCTTAAGTGTTCTTCCCTGATTAGCGCAACCTGTGCTTCAGTGCTCCTTTGCCTCTCTATGGCCTGTTTAACTCCTCCCTGCATATGCTGGGGCTTCTAGGTCTCGATTGGCCATGTTTATTTATAATTCTTCCACCTCTTGCCCTAGCCCTTTGTTGGCCTCTTGGAGCTCGTTAGCTATCTTTACAGGTCCTCTACTTGGCTGGCTTCTGCTCTCCTCCCCTGCGCAGTCCTTCCTTCAGCGGCTCTTGTTGGTTCCTCAAGTCCTGTAGTGCCTTTGTGCTCTGGCAGATGCCACATCCTTCTCCATAACGATTGTTTGCAGTTTGGTCATTTCCTTGAGGCCATCTATCATGCATCTTTACAGGTAGCTTAATGCTCGTTATACCCAATCCATTTCTATGGTCTCCGGAAAACTGGATGGTCCTAGTACAATTGGGGTTGATTTGGGCATGATGGATTCTGGCTGTGGGAGCTCATCTCCAGTGGTACAAGGCGGTGGACTCTGACACAGTAAGGCCCATTAGAAGAAGTTGATGATAGGTCACTGTTTCTTGTTCGAATGATTCATGTTGCTATTGCTCCAGCCTCTGGTTCAACAACATGGATTAGCCCAATGTAGCTAGATCCTCCTCCATCTGTCGGCTGCTTTGGCACCTTCACTCCACTGGTGGGTGGAACCTCCCTTAAGGATCTTCCCCTTCTTTGTGCTGACTTTCCTTTCAAAAAATCTGTTCTTGCCCTGACCTATGGTGGCTCATTCCTGTATCTTTCCATACAACTTAGATATTTCAGGTTTTGTAGGGGCATGGTCCTTTGTGCCTTCCTCCTTTTCCCTCTCTGCTCCTAGTTGAAATTTGCCTTTGAACAGGGTGTTGAGGTACAACCCGATTTTGGTTTTGGTGTTCAGCCTCGTGAGCTTTCCGATCTACTCTTTGAGGTTGTGGTAGAGCACCTCCACCCATGGCACCTGTGTACCTGTCTCTGTAGCTTTCACCATCCCAAATTTTTTCCTAGACATACAATAGGGTTTGTGTGTGCTTCTATATGTCCTCATCGACATTCCTGATTATTTTGTACTCCTTTACCTTTCCTTCCAACGGGCCAAACTCTGCGATGAGATTATCATCTTTTGTTGGCTTGATTTCGATTTCCCCCTTTGCGACGGCAAGCGAAACACCTTTGATACATACATGGGTGTGAACTCCTTCTTCTCTCCTAAGGGCAACGTGATGACATTGGAGGGCTGAAGGTGCTCTAGCTGCTCTCCTGCCTTGAAATTGTATTGGAGCTCCTCCCAGGGTAGCTTTGTAAATTCTTTCAAGCCCATCTTCTCTAGCCACTATGCATGCTTATCTACTTCTTTATACAGGGTAGATGATAATTACTTAAACAGGGTAGATGCTTATCTACTTCTTTATACAGGGTAGATGATAATTACTTAAACTCAACCATCCTGCCAGACAATAGGTAGCTAGAGGAGGGCGAGAGATAGCAGGAATCACAATGAAGTTTAATAAAGAGAGGGAAGGAAACATAGTGTAGCTTAGTGAAGAGAGAGTAGGGAACACAATGTAGCTTAGTGAAGAGAGAGTAGGGAACACAACTGTTGTACAATAGAGAGATGCAAACCACAAGAGTTCTCATAGCACAAAGGGGGATAGTGTCTTTACATTATGAGACACTATTCACACTTGGGCGCCTAAAACTTACTAACTAAAGCCTTGGCTCGCTAGTATCTCATAATGTACAACCTTTATAGTGCCATTACATAACACTTATTAATGTCCTCAAATGGAGGAGCATCTTTGTTAATCCAAAATGGGATTAACAAAGGTGCTCCTCCATCTCATAATGTACAACCTTTATAGTGTTGTTACGTAACACTTATTAATGTCCTCAAATGGAGGAGCATCTTTATTAATCCAGAACCTACATCAGGTATAGGAAGGATGTTAATCCAAAATGGGATTAACATCCCCCCTACCTAATGTAGGTTCTGTCCTAAGAACCTCTTACCTTGGAAGACCTAGTCGCCGAACTCATGTCTGTAGAAGTTGCGGCATGACTGAAGCTTTTTTAGGGTTCTTCTGAATGCTGAGTGGGAAGTCCAGAACCCGGTGTCTATCATATCTTCGAATGTGATATGCATATATCCTGGTAGACACCTGAGGCGATGATAGTAGAGTATCATCTCTCATTCATCTAGGCCTTTGTTCATGTCGAAGCAAAGATGTGCTACATCATGTCCATCGTATCTCTCTTGTGGCTGGTTGATGAGAACCACGATCAATTTTAGAAATCAAACCACATCCACTATGTCTGGATCTCGAATTCTACACTATGATCAAATCCATGTGAGCATCTAATTCCTTTGAGACTGGAAATATGTGGAAACTTTAATGGTGAGAACTTTGAAAAGCTGTAGCAAACGTGGGAGTCCCTCTACTTTGCTTCTTTGAACTGGAGTGGCGTGAGTCTCCACTTGATAGGCATGTATAGTGGGTCAACTTGTTTGTTTGGTGCAGAGCTTTTGTATTTCCAACTATATTCTGGTATGGTTAGGTACTCCTTGCGCTAGGTTGTATCCCGAAATCTTTCAGTTGGGGGTTGTCGCCATCTGTTTCAATTACAGAGTACCCACCCCATGTATGTACTGGATTTTGTCTTCGCCACCTATGGAAACAATAACTTATCATAAATGTGACAACTCGAATTTCCAGGAGATTGGCAAGGTGTGGATTCACCATCTTGGTGTGCCGCGCCACATTCTCCCACAAGGTTCCTTCTCCGCCCATTGGCATTAATTCTTCCTTGGGGCTCAGAGAGGGTAAGGAACATTCTGTTGCTGCCTCAACCCTATTGTAGAGTAGGCCTCTGGTGGTGGCAGGATTCTACATGTTGGCTCAAAAGGGGTGATCTGCATGAGTACTTAGAACATTAACTTTGGCTTCAAGAGCGGGTTCCTTTGCTTCTTTGATTAAGCCTTTGCACTTTGCAGCAGCAGCTGACAAGGAATCCAATACATTTTGATCAGTAAATGGTGCAATGTCATCTTGGGGGTGGAGAACACACCTCATCGAGCTACTTGTATGGAGATATGCCTTGTTGCTCTGACAACTCCTTGGGTCAAGAGGGTTAGTGGGAAATTCAACAGGGGGTGAAGAGTAACGTGAAAAGATACATTTTACCTCGGTTTTGTTAGTAGGAGATACACTAGGATAAGGATTTAGTAGCTTACTAGAGATGGATGGAAACATGTGATAAGTTACATCGAAGGAGGATTGTGGGGTTTCTTCTTTCCCTTCTCCTGAACTGGGTGGAGGTTGGCGAGGTTTCACAATCTTCATAAACTCATGGAGGTCTGTGATTTCTTCCGGGGCTACATTTGGATATTCGATAAGTTCCCAATCAATATCAAAAAGGACATTTGTTAGCATAGCCTCCAGATGTTTATGTATTTTTCTATATAGTTTTATGATACCCAAGGGGTTATATAAGGAAGATTTAGAAAGGTTGAGGTATTGATGAGTATCATAGACCTCCACCCACCCATGGCTAATTACCCATTGATAGCTTCTAGCAACAACCTCGTAGTTGACCGGTGTGGATGGCATGTCATCTGGCATGAACAGGTCAAGTTTGTCGACACTGTCATCCAGGATGGTCGATTGTTACAACACTCGACACCAACTATGAAGGTTGAGCACTATGGGATGTAGTTGGAAAAAGTACAATGTCAGCGGGATTAGTAATCCCTACATCTCCTCTAAGTATTCCTATTACTAAAGTGGGGTCTACATCCCTCTCTATGTTTTGATGTATGAGAGTTAAATCTCCTAAACCGAGGTCTTCTGTTAGGTTAATTTCATATTGCAATAGTGAGAGGGTTAGTGTAGACAAAAACAAAGTAAGGGTTTGAGGAGGGGCCGAGGAGTTACCAGCAAGGAACCTATCTTTGAGGCACACTTGATAAGTTGGAGTAACTCATCCATTTGCTCATGTCTTTGAGGCCCTTCCTTGAGGGCTAGCTGTTGCTCAGATTCCTGTATCCTTCTATCTTTTGCGTTGATGAGCGTGGAAATTATAGATTCTCTAGCCTCCTGAGCAGATGTGAGCTCTGTATACCTTCCTTCTCTTGCAGTTGTGTGTGTGGTTACTTGGGCCTAAGACTCCATTAGCTACTTGAGACGATATTCTACCTATTTTTGGCTGCTGATGGGCTACTAGTTGACATGTCCAAAAACTTGCTGGTGACTCTCGAGCATCTGTTCCATTGCCTTGGTCTTTGCACTAATATTCTCATTCAGCTCCGTTATCCTCTCTGCATGTGTTTTGTTGAGATGTTCACGCTCTGTTGGCATGATCGTCACTTTCTATTGAGTGGCAACCTTTTCTTCTTTGAGCTCGCTTATCTGTCTGGTAAACCCCTCTTCTTTAGCTTGGAAGGTTACATGAGCTTCCTTTAGTTAGTGTTTGTGGTGCGCTTCCTAAGCTTTGCTATGGTCCACTTCTTTTTACAACTGTTCCTCAGTCTGTTCAAACTGTGTGTTGAGTGTCTCATTTTCTTTGTGCCTCATTATAATTGTCTTGCTTAGTAGCGTATTATGTTCTTCCAAGGGCCTCATCTTTGCTTCTCGGTCCTCTACAACCTTTAAAATTTTAACACAAAGAAACAATTGTTATGTGGCCTCAGTAGCGTATCATGCAGAGGCGAGAGGTTTTTGAAGACCAAGTTTGCCAGGCTGGAAGGGGGGTTTGGAGTATAGATTACGGTATGTTCGGTTCCCCTGTCCCCAAAGGTAACTGCTCGGTGAAGCTGATGGTATCTACTCCTGATCTATCATCGATGGTTGTTGTCACCAGTAGGGGAACTTCCTAGCCTTCCAAGGAAGCATCATAGTCGGTGATGTCTTTGGCCACATCTTCTTCTAGTCTTCGGGTTTCCTCTTCAATGTGTTGCCTGCTCTGCTGGTGACCAACCTTCATGAGGTTTCTTTAATGTGGCCTCTCATATGTTTTGGTTTGTCTTAATTCATTCCTTCCTTGGTGCCTTTGGACATCTCCTTTATGAGCTCTTTGGTGTCTTTGAGGATAGCTTGCCCTAATTGCAATTCTGCTATTTGCTGTGCAAGATCCACCATCACCCCTTGCTGCTGCTGCTGCTGGGCTTGTGAGACACCCTATTCATGATGGGCCATGGGTATTGGAATGTTGCCTACATGGCTTAGAATATTGGTGAGGAGGTAGGGGTTGCAAACCTTTGATTGGTGAGATTTTTGGTATTGATCCATTTCCTTGTGTAGGTACCATGCTCAATCATTTTCCTTCTCCTCATGCACTCTGGCTATTTTGTGAAGGGGTATGTGGCTGTACCTGTCCACCGGCTTTATCTACATAATCATGGACATGGTACGGCAAGCTCTCTCATCCACTTCTTCCTTGATGTTGTCATATTCTTCCCCGAGATAGGCATCTGATCAATGTGATGGAGGTGTGTTTTTTCTGGAGGTGGCAAGTGGAGGGCCTCTATGATCATATTTTCAGTGATATGGACCTGCTCCTTGGTTTCATCGATCTTGGTGATGGTGCCTCTTTTGGTATTCTTGTTGTATGTTTTGAGGTACTCTGCACATAGTGTTTGATTGAAGGTTCTGGTGAGTACCTCGGCCATCCTTCCCAAGCCCACCTTCTCCAGCTTATATTTCACATCTGTGTCTTCCAGAATTTTGAGGCATTTAGGGTTGTGGTACTAGAAAAGAAGGTTCCATTTCTCTGTCTGGATGTCATTCTTGGATCATCGTCCCCTTCAAGTCTTTGGCATAGGGGCCGAGATAAGTAAACTTTGTGCCTCAGTGCCCCCTATTCTTTCTGTTTGAGGAGTCTAGCGTAGGATCTTCTTTCGTCTTCCTCTTCCTTTTCCTTGTCGTAGGAGATCTGGTGGCGCTTGTCGGCATGGCGGCTATCTTAATTGGGATGCCACGTGGTGCAAGCTATGATTTGCTGGGCTTTGATGGCCGTTCCACGGCATGAAAATGCCTAGCTTTTCATGATGACGTGAAATAGTGTGTAGCTTTTCATGGCATCTTTATGCTTATTAAGCTTATAAACCCATTTTCTACCAATGGCCTTTCTACCATAAGGTAAATTTGCTAAATACTAAGTGCTATTTTTTGAGGATTGAGTCGTACTCATTTTGCATGGCCTGCATCCCCAATGATCATTTTGTTGTGCTTCTTTAAAAGAAACAAGTTTCCCTTTATTATATATCAATGAGAGCATGATCCACAAAAGAAAAAGATACACGATGAGAACCTGCACGTCCTGCTAGACAAAGGAGTAGCTAATTTACTATCCCACAATATTTGCACACTAGTCATTTTAGCATACTCTTGGATGCCTGTATGTCTGCCCTTTACTCATCCAATGTATCGTTCATAATTGCCTCATCAAGAGGCTGATCTGTGCGCTAAAATTCAAACTAAAATTTAGTAGATATGGGCTGATTTGCAGAACCTTGTTAAGCATTCATTTGCTCCACATATGGTTGCTTGGTATTGTACAAAGATAGGAGTGTATCAAAGATGTCATGTGAGCATACATTTTGCTATTTTTTTGTATAAAATCATGGGTTGAATTGAGTTCTTAACAAAGACAACATTTCTACTCACCAAAATCCACCTTGTGGCTACTTATTGCAACTCAGGCAAGAGCATAAGCAAGACAACAAAAACATGATGAAAATGAGCTACAAAGGACTTCCTGTTATTCCAAATTTCATAAGGGGTAAGTGTATGCAAGGCTTTGGTAGGGGCATCTGTTTAGCATATAAATGGCACACATAACTGCCTCTAACCAAAAACCATGAGGCAAATCTTGGGTTATAACCATGCAACATGCCATCTCCATGAGAGAGCTCTTCTTTCTCTCAGCAACACCATTTTGTTGAGGTGTGTAAGGCATCGTGTATTGATGTTTTATGCCTCTTTCAACCATATGTGCATGAAATGCCTTGGATATATACTTTCCCTTGGATTTATACAAAGGATGCAAACTTTACATGTAGACACATTTTCAGCCACACAAAGATAGTGTGTCTAAAGTATGTAAAAACCTATGACTTTTCTTTTAATGGATTAAAGTAGTCATCAATAAAATTCAAAAAGCAGAGATATCCCCTGATCAATGGTGTCCTCATAGAACCACATGCATCACTATGTATAAGCTATAGTTTTTGGATAGCTCTTACTTTCGAGAATGATACCCGTTGCATCTTGCCCAAAATGCACCCATGTTTGACATAAGCCTATAGCCACCAAGGGTTCCCATAGTGGGCCAACTCAGCAGAACCAGCCAATGCTACATCGTTGCACTGACACTAGCCCCACCACCGCACCCACTGCCACTTTAACCAGATATAGTAAATGCCACATGACACCACACTGACACCCCAGCTACGCTGTGATGAGGGCATCTTTAGAGATAGTAGATGCCGCCCACTCCACCACAGGCCTATATGAGTATAGGCCCGAGCCTGTGCGCCAAGTTGCTCCTATGCGCGGGCTACCCCGCGGGCTACCCTGTGCTGTGCACTGGTCTGGCTTCTATATATCATATGGTGTTTCTGCACACCTCTTCTCACACCTTGTAGCCTGTCCTGCAGTTGTTTTGTATTCAACTGAGTTGCACAATTTGCTTCTCTTGGTAGTCTTGTCTCCTAGGTTATGTTTCCTTTTGTCTATCTTCTGTATTCATCGTGAGCATTAAAGATTCTAAACATACTGTTCAGAGAGAGAGCCCATCACTTAGTGTGCTGGGCAACCAACCCTGCTATAAATATACGAAAATTTGGCATGCGCAAGGGGACTCTTAAAACTTAGAGTTCTCATTAGCTCAATTGTATAACGTGTTCTCTCTGTAAGCTTAGCTCACCCTCATTTTCTGTGTCATCTCTGTATGCCCAACACACACTCTTGTGGTAGTTATGTTAGCCCATCTAAGAGTCCTCTCTCTATACATATACATAGCCATAGTCGAAAGAAGGTCAACTACATATCACCTAGGGATTCTCTTCCACCTCTTCATATGGAAACTAACCTCGGTAACCCCACTTTCGGCAATAATGTTGGAGTCCAAGCCAACCCTCCTGCTCCAATCATTCCTCCTAGTGCAGAATCCCTTCCCACGCTACTGGGTCGGGTTAACGTTAAGCTTCCCACATTCAAAGGAGCATTGATTGAGGATGTGGATGGCCACATCCGACGGTTCATTTCCATCAACAAGAGCTAAGGCCTTGAGTGGGAGGATGCCTTCTTGGTACTCTTTTCATCCACCCTACAAGGCTCTGCAGATAAATGGTTCAGCCCCGTTGACCACTTTGCTGACTGGACCACTTTGAAGGACACTTTCCTCCTCACCTTCTAACCTAACGAGGATCTCATCCTTCAAGAGTTGGGAAAGTTGCAACTGCTGCCAAGGCAGAGAGTGTCAGAACTAATGACTCGGACCATAGTGCTTATGGCCCACCTTCTGATTTACCCTAGCGGCTTCATGGTGTGTCAGTGTGGGTGACATAAGCCTTACCTAGGTCAACCCAATAGAAGATCCAAGAGAGTCGGCCCCCACCAACAACACTGATGGAATTTCAGGAGCTCGCTTCTCAACTTGAGAATGCACGACTTATGTTTGAGGGTGATGTCAACTCTGTCCATCCAACAGTGACGCAATCAGACGACCCAATGGCTTAGCTGAAGCAAGAGCTTAAGGCTATCAAGGTGAGCCAGAAATCCACAAGAGAGGAAAGTACCTTGCTTCAAAAGTTTGAAGAACCGAGGAGTTAGCAAGAGGCCAAGAAGGGCCTGTGGTGCACTTTATGTTAGTCCCTTGGACACACCGCCCAAGAATGCCCCAAGAGGAGGTAATTCTCCTTCTGTGAGAAGGGAGGACATGATGACAAAGATTGCTACTACCTTAAAGGGTTCCGTCAGCTCCGTCAACAAACCCCTCATTCCGCCTCAAGACAGCCCCAACCTTGCCCAATATGCTTCAACTACCATAGCTATTCCCCAAACCTTCCATGCCACTACTCCTCCACCTTGCCGACCTACCCCTCAAGTGGCCTACCTCCCACCCCTCATCCCCAATCCTCCTGCACCAACTACTATATGGTAGTAGCCCCCATGACCTGTCCTCCTCGCCCTCCCCAACCCCACAATCACCATGTCCTCTGTTATAGATGCGGGAAATATGATCATTACCAAAGCTGTTGTCCCCTTCCTGAAGGTGCTCCACCCTACATACATTGCCATGATGCCAAAGATCATTATACCCGAGATTGCCTGTGGCAAAGGGCCTCCACTTCTTATGAATTCACATTTCCAGTTCCAACTACCCACTTGTGGTCTCTGTTGGACACCCACCATGTGCTTGCTGCCCTACTCCTTCCCCAACCCTTGGTGTGTCCGCCATCACACCAACAACATCCACTCCTGAAGGATCCACCATCTCCCATCCTCCTGCCCATCGTGGTCACCGATCACAACAAACGGAAGGCTATGCTTGAAGAATAACAAGGGGATGAGCTTGCTGATAACGCTCTAGCACTTCCCCACTCAGTCACATCAATTAGTCCTTCTTGCAACCTTTCCAGGATCTCCATAAACTTCCTTTTATGTCAGATCAACCACCTACTCCTTTCATTCCACATCCCGCACCACTGCTTCCACCTTTCTATGTGGAGGCTCCTGAAGGCCAATACATTGTCTCAGTAAACTTCCTTGATCTTCTTTGGCTTAGCCCCAACATTCGACAGTGCCTCAATACATTGCTGGAGAAGCTCTATGATATGCTAACAAATCATAGTGGTGGTGGGCAGTCTAGCAGGTTCCCACTTTCTCTGCAAGTGTTGCCGACTGCATGGGTATCAGCTGCTGCACCAGTCTATCCTTGACTGCCTACCAAGCCCCTAGGCTCTGTATGGAGATTGAGGGTACCACACTTTCCGAGGCAATAGTCAACGATGGCTTTGGGGTGAACCTCATGCAAAAATTCACACTTCATGCTGTCGGTCTCAAGGTGATGTGACCCGCCAACTTCTGTGTTCGGATGGTAGACCAACTGGAGGTGACCCCCATCGGTCTAGTGGAAAATGTTATTGTTGCTATACAGGGGATTTTGTTCCTCCTAAAATTTGTGGTGATTCGACTTTGTGGTTGTCCATGGCTTCGGAGTACAGGTGTTCTACAAGATTGGGGTTCCGACTGATTGTGGATTCTTGAAGAGCATGGCCCCCAGAATCTCAAATTGGAGGAATGCTTGGATTAAAAAATCCATGGTGCCACAGTAGCTCCCACATCTTCTACAACCCCTTCTTCTCCGATATCCTGGCTCAACCCTGCCAAAGGCATTATCCCTTATAGTAGTGATGAGTCCGAACTCCTGGACTAGCTTTAGGCGCAGCAAAAAGCCTCACATCCTACATTGTGGAAGTCAGTGCGGAGAGCCCCTAAGAATGAGGGCGGGCCAAATGAGCCCACCCAAGTCCCCAGCTTGGAGGGCCCATCTTGAATCAAGCCAAGCATCATTGCAGAATAAGAAATTTCCTCTAGCCTCCACACCTCTATCCAGCTCCGAATTGTTGAAGGTTCCACCACCCTCCCAACCCTCACTTCCTCGTCGACATCAATGTTCCTAACTGGCACCCTTCCCTTGTTCACTCTACTTTCCTGTGTTAAGCAAGCCTAGTTACCCTTATGCTCCACACCATCTATTCCACTGTCACCCTATTTCATCTCGATCATCCTCAACCTTACCTTCTCTCTTCTACCCACACCACAAGGGCCACCTGTGAATCCCCTTCCCCTTCTGCACACGCCATTGGATGCCCTTGATCCTTGCCACACATACTTACATGTCTCCTGACTATCTTCCCCACCATCTTACACCCTCTAGCACCATTGGCCACTTTGGCAGGCAAGTGCCACCTCCTATCTCTAACAGCCACACTTATAACCCTCATCCCATTTTAGTACCACGAGGCCACCACAAGTAGACAACTCCTGTAACCTCACCATGTGGGAGTCTTTCCTTTCACTCCAAGCCACCATTCAACACTTAATCACTAGCTCTGCGAGTCGAGCATGCCACTATGTTCGGAATGAGCAAACAAGATCATCTCTCACAGAAACCCAATGCAAGCCCCACCTACCATGGCATGCAAGTTTCCCTCTTAGCCTCTTTAAAAAAAAGAAAGAACAAAGGGGTTTTCGGTTCCATTCCATCTACAACAGTCTTCTTCCCCTGCTCATCAACTGCTTTCCCCTCATTTTCTTCCCTGTCCTTCCACTCATGAATATTTCATCGGATATAGATCTCCTTTGCCCACCCCTCTTTTGACAGCTAGTCTTCTTCCACATCCACCCTTTTACATAGTCTGGTTTGCCTTTCGTGCCATCTTCAACTTTGAGCTCTCCGTCCTCACTTGCCACCTCTCCTTGTTCCACTTGCCCATACCATCATCGACCATCAGCCCCTTCAGCTCCACTTTGTCAGTCACTCCTGGTTTCGATGCTGACCACACAAATATCCTACCGAACACCGATTTGGCTTCCTTCTATTCATCCTCGTAAATGTTCAGTTAAGTCATACAAGTGTCTGTAATGTTTTACAGCGACACCCTTCACACTTGTTTTTCTACAGTAGGGATTCCATCCCCGTATGCCTTACTGCCGGGCTTTGACAATCGGACAATGAGTAATGAGGAGTTAGGTGGAAGGATGCAGAGGAGAGGAACCAAGCAAGAGTAATCAAAGGGGAAGAATCATGGGAAAGGAATCAGAGCTGAGGGAGGAGACGAAAGGAGTCAGTGAGAGGAATCGGCGAGAGAGAGGTGTCAGGGGGGAAGGAATCAAAGAAGAGAAGTTAGGGGAGAGTAATCAAAGGGGAGGAATCATGGGGAAGAAATCAATTGAGAGGAAGCAGATTCAAGGGAGGAGAAGGAAGGAGCTAGGAAGAGGAATCGGGAGGGAGGAGTTAGGGGAAGGCAGCAGAGGAGAGGAGTCAGGCAAGAGTAATCAGAGGGGAGGAAGCATGGGGAAAGAATCAGTGGAGAGGAAGTAGAGCCAAGGGATGAGAAGAAAGGAGTTAGCGAGAGGAATCAGGAGGGGGGAGTCAAGGGGAAGGAAGCAAAGGGGAGGAATCAAGAACAAGAATCAATGAAGCATGAAGCAGAGAAGTTAGAGTGGAGGATTCAGGAGGTGCAGAGGCACCGAGAAGAAGGATAGAGATTACATTGTGGCTACATAATTGGGGAGGAAGGAGAGAGATGTACCATAGAATCTGAAGGAGATAGAGGAGAGAAGCTACATGTACCACTGAATCCAAGAGAGGGATGGAAAGGAAGTCCGCCCACAAGATGCACACTTGGAAAGAGAGATGATAACAAAAAGTCAAAGGAAAGGAAAATGACATGGGAAGATTGCATATACTAAGTTACCCTCCACACTTGAACATGTACCGAATTTCCGTGAGTGGAAGTTGAAGTGAGCCATACCACAAAAAACTATGATTTGGTTAGCCAAACAAGTGTGAAGGGTGTGAATAGAAGGAAGCCAGATCGGTGTTCGGTAGGATATTTGTGTGGTTAGCATCAAAACCAAGAGTGACTGACACAGTGGAGCTGAAGGGGCCCCACATGGTGAGGTTATACAGGAGTTGTCTACTTGTGCTGGCCTTATGGTACTAAAATGGGATGAGGGTTATAAGCATGGCTGTTAGAGATAGGAGGTGGCACTTGCCTGCCAAAGTGGCCAATGGTGCTAGAGGGTGTAAGATGGTGGGGAAGATAGTCAGGAGATAGGTAAGTATGTGTGGCAAGAATCAAAGGGCATCCGATGGCGTGTGCAGAAGGGGAAGGGGATTCACAGGTGGCCCTTGTGGTGTGGGTAGAAGAGAGAAGGTAAGGTTGAGGATGATCGAGATGAAATAGGGTGACAGTGGAATAGATGGTGTGGAGCATAAGGGTAACTAGGCTTGCTTAACAAGAAAGTAGAGTGAACAAGGGAAGGGTGCCAGTTAGGAACATTGATGTCGGTGAGGAAGTGAGGGTTGGGAGGGTGGTGGAACCTTCAACAATTGGGAGTTGAATAGAGGTGTGGAGGCGAGAGGAAATTTCTTATTCTACAATGATGCTTGGCTTGATTCAAGATGGGCCCTCCAAGCTGGGGACTTGGGTGGGCTCATTTAGCCCGCCCTCATTCTTGTTGAGATATCGAGCTCATCTAGTGAGGCGGTGGACACTGATGACCCGCCTGGGGGATAGGCCCCACACTTATACCACTGGCATGGTTGGTGAGATCTTGGGTGATATGCGGCCAGTGGGATGACAGGCTGTGTGACAGCCATTCTAGAGAGACTGGCATAGTTATAGCGCCAGCTCATTTAGTCGGGTTCACACTATAGAGAACCCGCGTATGTATTGGTTGAGTACCTTTCATATTATGAGTACTCTTATTCTTGTATATGGTGTGTTGAGTG
The DNA here is from genome assembly GCF_041138505.1 of Cibotium barometz. Lineage (NCBI taxonomy): Eukaryota > Viridiplantae > Streptophyta > Polypodiopsida > Cyatheales > Cibotiaceae > Cibotium > Cibotium barometz. Next base: position 33,917,013 of record NC_141055.1, on the reverse strand, counting down.
TTGAGTAGAGAAGAAGAAGATTTTCAGCCTCTCACCTTGTGTGTTCTCTATTAGGGTTTTGTGAGTGTGTGTGTGTGCTTGCAAGAGCTCAAGCTCTCTTCCCCTCTGCATCTTTTCATGGTATCAGAGCCTAGTTCGTGCTAAGGGCTGAGCTACAAGGAAGAGAACCACAGGAAGCGGTACGAGGGTAAGAGCTTCAACTACTCTTCCCTATTTGTGTTGGTGACTACACCCTTCTCGGGAGCTCTACGGGAGGCACCGGCAACGATCTCTGATTGAGGAGCTTTCTTCGCGGGAGTAAAGCTATAGGGCCGAAAACGCGTTTCGGGCGCGTCTGGACCTCCGTTTTTCAAAAAGCAGGCGATTTCGAGCACTGCGGGTAAGTCATCGATTCTCTGTAGAACTCTGTTTTTAGAACTGTTGGAAGACAGATTGACTGTGCAGACACTGTGGGTGCTGCAAAGAGGTCAACAATTGTCATTGGGTGTATGTATGCACATTGAGGTCACTGGTTGTGACATTTGAGTGGACTGCGGTAGCGCTGTGCAGAAAATACAGCAGTTGTGTAGGAAAAACCAGAGTGCAGTTTCTGGTAAAATTGTGTGTTTGGCAAGATGTCTAATGATGGCATAACACAGATTGTGGCTGAGAAGCTGGATAAGAATAACTTCCATGCTTGGAGGTTCAGGTTGACGAATTTCCTGATGGGAAAAGGCTATTGGGACTATATAGAAGGTGAGCATGAAGAGGCACCGGAGATACCGGATATAAATCCGACTGCTGCAGATGTGAAAGAATTTAAAGACTGGAACCAAGGAGCCAGGAAAGTTATGTATTGGCTCTCCATTAGTATACAGGACACCATGATTGGGCACATTCAGGATGCCAAGTCCCCCAAGGAGGCGTGGGACACCTTGGTAAAGCTCTATGAAACAAATACCAAGGCACGCAAGATACAGTTGAAGAATGAACTTCATACTGTAGAGAAAAAGAGCATGTCTGTGAATGACTATGCGTTGAAGATAAAGGGTATTGTGGAATCCCTTGCATCTATTGGTGTGTCAGTAGATGATGATGATAAAGTGGAGGTCTGTCTACGTGGTCTCGGGCCACAATACAAGGCGTTCAAGACGTCCATTCAGACTCGGGAAAACATTCCCAACTTTACAAATTTGGTGTCTGCTGATTATCGAAGAGAAGAGCTTGGGTGAAGACCAACAGTCTTCACAAAGTAAAAACAGTTCAGAGCAACAGGCCTTCTACACGAGTTCAGGAAGAGGACGAGGTAGAGGAGGCCGTGGATGCGGTCAAGGAGGTGGCCGAACAGGTAATCAGAATTATGGCCAGTAGAGCAGCAATAACAACAGTCCCAGAATACACAACAACAACAACAACACACAAGTGGAAGAGGCAAATTCAGAGGCAGGGGGAGTCAAAGAGGACGTGGAAATTGGCAAAGGCAGTACAATTATGCACGTGAATGCTATTATTGTGGTAAGACTGGACATGTGCAGGCAGAATGTTATAAGAAGCAGGCTGACATGCAAAATGGGAAAGTGCAGCAAAACAACTATGCATCCTCAAGCAGAAATAATGAGGATAATGAAAGGTTGTTTGTTATGCAGCATGTCGTGAATGCCATGTCTGAAAATGTTGATGCAGCACAAAAAGATAATGTATGGTATGTGGATTCAGGCGCTTCGAACCACATGACGAGTCATGGGGAGTGGTTCAAGGAGATGAAAAACCCGGAAAGACCAGGTGTTGTGGAAATAGGGGATGACACTGCTCATCCAATTGCCCATGTTGGAGATGTGCCATTGTCTATGCAGGATGGCAAAGTGAAGTACCTTGCAGATGTACTTCATGTACCGAACATAACAAAGAATCTGGTTTCAGTTGGCCAGATGATTGAGCAGGGTTTGCAGGTTCGGTTTAACCCTAATGGATGTTATGTTGAAGATTTTAAAGACAAGTGCAGGTTGGTTGCAAAGGGCAACAGAGTGGGCAGAATGTTTACATTAAATGTAGACATGCCTGAAATGAGTGCTGCGATGTTTGCAAATGGTTCAGGAATTGTTGCAGACACAGACATTTGGCATAAAAGGATTGGACATGTAAATGTGCAGAGATTGAAGTCTATGCAGACTAAAGGAATTGTGACAGGGCTACCAAAATTTAAAGTGGAAGGTATGCGGAAAATATGTGAAGCATGCCAATTTGGGAAGCAAACAAAGCATGTGTTTCCACGTAACAGATATGTGAGCAGAAATGCACTAGATCTTGTGCATTCAGATGTATGGGGTCCTACGAAGACCATATCTATGGGAGGCTGCAGGTATTATGTGACTTTCATTGATGACCACACAAGGAAAGTGTGGGTATATTTCATGAAGGATAAGAGTGAGGTGTTCACTCACTTTCAGAATTTCAGCGTTTTGGTTGAAAAGCAAACAGGGAAATATGTAAAGTGCCTAAGGTCAGATGGAGGGGGAGAGTACTTCTCCAATGAGTTCTCTGAATTTTTGAAGAAGAATGGTATTCGGAGACAGTTTACATGCAGATACACTCCGCAGCAAAATGGAGTTGCTGAGCAAAAAAACAGGCACATTGCTGAGATTGCGCGAGCATTGATGGAAGAGAAGAATATGCCGCATTGCTATTGGGCTGAGGCTGTTTCTATAGCTGTATACATCATGAAAAGGACTCCAACTGCAGCCATACATGATGTAACTCCAGAGGAGAGGTTTACTGGCAGAAAACCAGATTTGTCTCATATGGGATGCATTGCATATGTGCATGAGCCAGATGAGCTGAGAACTAAGCTGGATCCAAAAGCTGAAAAATGTGTGTTTATTGGATACTCCCTTGAGCAAAAGGGATACAGGTGTTATAACCCTGCTACACGTGAGTTGAGGGTAAGCAGGGATGTTGTCTTTGATGAGATGAGCAGCTGGTATGCTGCTCAAAAAGAAGCTGTTGGGGCTGATGTGAGTGGAAGTGTGGCTGCACAGAATGCAGGTCAGCAATCACAGTCGTTGAGTGGACCAGGAGAGTCCTCATCTAGTGGGTCTATTGATAGACCATGGAGTGGCAGGCTGCATCATAATACCAGTCCTGCAAATGTGATTAGTACATCACGTAAAGGAAAAGAGAAAGTGGTTGAGCCCCTTGGTATGCTTGACATTTTTGCAGGGCATTCTCATGTTGATGGAGAGTCTAGTGGCTCAGATATGAGTCTTGATGAGGAGCTTGGGATCCCAGCTATGAGAACACCTGGTGTAAAGAAGGCTATGGAAGCCATGAATGAAAAGATGCAAAGATCAGGGAGAGTGAAGAACCCTGTGCAGAGATTTACATATGATGGTTATGTGGCACATCACTATGCATATATGGCAAAGGTTGTGCAGGTTGTAGAGCCCACATGCATTGATGGCAAAGGTTGTGCAGGTTGTAGAGCCCACATGCATTGATGAGGCTGTTGGAAATGTGTGTTGGGAGAAAGCTATGGATGAGGAGATGGATGCACTATATGGAAATGAAACTTGGGATTTAGTGCAATTGCCTGAAGGCAAGAAAGCCATTGGATGCAAGTGGGTGTACAAAGTTAAACATAACAGTGATGGGAGCATAAACAGGTACAAGGCTAGATTGGTAGCCAAAGGATATGCGCAGACATATGGCATTGATTATGAGGAAACTTTCAGCCCAGTTGCCAAGATGGCAACGGTGAGAGTTGTGATAGCAGTGGCTGCGTCAAAGCAATGGTCTTTACATCAGATGGATGTAAAGAATGCATTCTTGCATGGGGATTTGCAAGAAGAGGTGTATATGTTGCAGCCACCTGGTTATGAGGATGTGGGTCACCCCGAGCATGTTTGCAAGTTGAAGAAAGACTTGTATGGCTTAAAACAAGCACCAAGAGCATGGTCTGACAAGATTTTTGAATTTCTTGTCACTATTGGCTTTCATGTAGCCAATGCAGATTTCTCGCTGTATGTGAGACATGGTGATAGAGGAGTTGTGCTTGTTGTCATCTATGTAGATGACTTGATCATTACGGGGGACCATGATGCAGAGATCTTTGATGTAAAGATCTTGCTTAGACAGAAGTTCGAGATGAAGGATCTGGGGGAGCTCAGATATTTCTTGGGCATTGAGGTGATTAGGTCACCACATGGTATTGGATTACTGCAGAGACAGTATGGCTTGGACATGTTGTCCAAGTATGGTATGACAGGCTGTAAGCCTATTTCTGTGCCATTGGATCAGAATGGCAAGTTGAGTGCAGATTCAGGAGAGATCTTGGAGGATCCTACTATGTACAGGCGCATAGTAGGAAGTTTGATTTACATGACGATCACCAGACCAGATTTGAGCTATGCTGTTGGGTTGGTGAGTCAGTTTATGCAGGTTCCACGAAAACCGCATTTAGATGCAGTGAGACGCATACTGAGGTATGTGAAGTCTACTTTGCATTGTGGACTATTCTATGAGACTGGTACAGAGATATGTGTACATGGGTACACAGATGCTGATTGGGCTGGTAGTATCTCAGATAGAAGATCTACCAGTGGATTCATGTTTTCTTTGGGGAGTGCTGCTGTGACTTGGAGCAGCAAGAAGCAGCCTACGATTGCTCTATCGAGTACAGAGGCCGAGTACAGAGGAGCTGCTATGGCAGCACGTGAGGTAGCTTGGTTGAGAAAGCTACTTGCAGATTTGGGTCTATCAGTGGATAGATAAGTTGTCATTTTCTGTGACAACATTAGCAGTATACAGTTGGCCAGGAACCCAGTCTTTCATGCTCGTATGAAGCACATAGAGGTCCACTACCACTTCGTCAGAGAGAAGGTCTTGGCAGGAGATCTTGACCTTGTTTATGTCAGCACAGAGGATCAGGTAGCTGACATCTTCACCAAAGCATTGGGTACAGAGAAGCTCCGCAGATTCAGGGCTTCGCTTGGTGTACATGAGATGGAGTTGAGCTCGAGGGGGAGTGTTGAGATATCGAGCTCGTCTAGTGAGGCGGTGGACACTGATGACCCGCCTGGGGGATAGGCCCCACACTTACACCACTGGCATGGTTGGTGAGATCTTGGGTGATATGCGGCCAGTGGGATGACAGGCTATGTGACAGCCATTCTAGAGAGACTGGCATAGTTATAGCGCCAGCTCATTTAGTCGGGTTCACACTATAGAGAACCCGCGTATGTATTGGTTGAGTACCTTTCATATTATGAGTACTCTTATTCTTGTATATGGTGTGTTGAGTGTTGAGTAGAGAAGAAGAAGATTTTCAGCCTCTCACCTTGTGTGTTCTCTATTAGGGTTTTGTGAGTGTGTGTGTGTGCTTGCAAGAGCTCAAGCTCTCTTCCCCCCTGCATCTTTTCAATTCTTAGGGGCTCTCCGCACTGACTTCCACAATGTAGGATGTGAGGCTTTCCGCTATCTGAAGCTAGTCCAGGAGTTCGGACTCATCACCTATAAGGGATAATGCCTTCGGTAGGGTTGAGCCAGGATATCGAAGAAGAAGGGGTTGTAGAAGATGTGGGAGCTACTGTGGCACCATGGATTCCTTAATCCAAGCGTTCCTCCAATTTGAGATCCCGGGGGCCATGCTCTTCAGGAATCCACAATCAGTTGGAACCCCAATCTTGTAGAACACACGGGCACACAGGCACTTCAACTTCCACTCATCACGGAAATTCGGTACATGTTCAAGTGTGGAGGGTAACTTAGTATGCAATCTTCCCGTGTCATTTTCCTTTCCCCTCACTTTTTGTTATCATGTCTCTTTCCAAGTGTGCATCTTGTGGGGCGGACTTCCTTTCCATCCCTCTCTTGGATTCAGTGGTACATGTAGCTTCTCTCCTCTATCTCCTTCAGATTCTATGGTACATCTCTCTCCTTCCTCCCCGATTATGTAGCCACAATGTAATCTCTATCCTTCTTCTTGGTGCCTTTGCACCTCGTGAATCCTCCACTCTAACTCCTCTGCTTCATGCTTCAGACTCCTCTTCTTTGATTCTTGTTCTTGATTCCTCCCCTTTGCTTCCTTCCCCTTGCCTCCCCCCTCCTGATTCCTCTCACTGACTCCTTCCTTCGTAGAAAAACAAAATTGGATCCTCTTTCTCACCTCCTCTAATTCCTCTACACATTCTGCATCCTCTCTCTGCCTCCTTCGATTCCTCTGATTCCCTACCTTCCTTGACCCCTCTTACCCTGCTTATCAACCTCTGATTTCACTGGCAACCCCTTTCCTTGGTCGAACAACAACCTCTCCATTGCTTTGTCCTATCCACACGGATTGCATTTCGATTGCAACTTGGAACCTGATGAACTTCTCAGCCTAAACGACAGCTAGGCACCATACTGCTAGGACAACAGTGCATTAGTTGTTTGCTTGGCAGGCCTGACTGCGTTGGGAAGGCAGTAAATGGTCGAGTTTCCTTTCTTGGCCATGTTTCCTATATTGGCTAGGTTTACTTTCTCGGCCAGATTTACCAAAGTACCTATCCTATCTCACATAATTCTTTCAACCTTATGCCCTACTTCTAATAGCCTCCGAAGTTCGGCACACGAGGACAGAATTCTTGCTGGCGGAGTCAATATTATGGAATCCTACCCAAAAATTAAATAATTAAACTAGCTTTTTACACTAGCATGCTCCCCTTTCTCACGGCCCATTCTTTTCTTCTTTCCTCTCCCGATAACGGTGAGTACTCTAGTGGTGGGCGACCTATAGCCACCAAGGGTGCCCACAATGAGCCAACTCAGCAAAACCAGCCCCGATGTTGCACTGCCACTACACGAACACTCTAACAACATCTTCCAAATATAGTAGATGTCGCGTGACATCGCACTGACACCCCGACTATGTCGCACTGAGGGAATCTCCCAAAGATAGTAGATGCCGCCCACTCCACCCACATGCCTATATGAGTATAAGACCGAGTTTGTGTGCCAAGTTTCTCCTGTGCGCGTTGGTCTTTGGCTTTTATCTCTCAGACGTTATTCTTACACACCTCTTCTCACACCTTGTGGTCTGTCCTGTAGGGTCAAGATAGTGACCACCACCAAGACCTAAGTAAGCATTTTTGACGAGGTGGGGGACTTCATGTGAACTGACGCATCGACGTAAGACACTGTCATGACAAGCCTTGTATAGTTGGCTAGCGATGAGTTGGAACGGTCGGCTCTTAATCATAAGCTAACATTTGTCCTTGAGGCTAACGTCGACTGGAAACTATCCTGTGAAAAGCAATTCAAGAACATCCCCATACCATCTGGGGCAGCATCGACTTTGAAAAGGACACTATCAGAAAGGTCATCTCATAAATACTTGTGGGCAGGTTCCCTGGTGTCAATTCAAGAGAGGTGGTATGCCATGATGTGCTGTTTGCTCAACCGAAGGAGGATGTCCAAGTTGAACTCTTAGAAGAGTAGCAACCACCACCAGACATGACTAGCAACCTGTGGTTTATTGAGAAGATACTTGAGAGCATGGTGGTCCAAGATAACAATGAAGTGGAAGCCCAAGAGATAGTGTCAAAACTTTTGGTAGCAAGACAATAGCCAAGCCTTCCTCCTTAGTTGTGGAGTGGTTTTGTTCAGCATGTGTGAGGAGGCGGCTGGCATAATAGATAGGTCTATTCACCTTATATTTCTCACTGGGCTCTCTCTCTGGATAGTATGTCTAGAATCCTCATTGCTCACGAAGACGGATACAAAAGATAGACAAAAGGAAACACAACATAGGATAATAATAGAAAGAGGAGCAAGATAGTTGCACTACTATGAGAACACTGATACAAGCTGTCACTGTACCATGCACAGTCAGCAGTGGTCACAGTGAAAGGAGAGAGACGATGCACAGCTCAGTCAAATACAAGTGACTACAAAATAGGCTACAAGGTGGGAGAAGGGATGTGCAAGAACAATGTTTGAGAGACGGGAAACCAGAGAACGAAGCGCACAGGAGAAGACCCGCGCACAAGAGTAGCCCCACACACAAGCTCGGTCCAGTGCTCATATAGGCCACCACCAGGACCTGAGTGAGAATCTTCGATGAGGTGGGACACTTCATATGTGGACTGACGCACCGACGTAAGACACCATCATGACCAGCCTTGTATAGTTGGCCAGCGAGATGAGTTGGAATGGTCAGCTTTTATTTTAATAAGAAGCCGATGTGGCATAGCTGGGGTGTCAGTGTGCGACGTCACGCGACATCTGAAGATGTAGATTTAGTGTACCTATAGGCATGATTGGTTGCCCGACGCTCTAAGTGATGGGCTCTCTCTCTGGTGGGATAGTATGTTCAGAATCCTCACTACTCACCACGATGGATACAGAAGATAGATAGAAGGAAACACAATGCATGAGACAAGATTACTAAGAGGAGCAAGACACTTGCACTACTATGAGAACACTGATACAAGCTATCATTGTACCATGCACAATCAGGAATGGTCACGGCGGTGAGAAGAGAGAGATGATGTGTAGCTTAGTCAAATACAAAATGACTACCGGACAGACTACAAGGTGTGAGAAGTGGTGTGCATGAACAACATCTGAGAGATAGAAGCCAAAGACCAGTGCGCACACGAGCAGACACATGCACAAGAGCAACCTCGTGCACAAGCTTGGTCTAGTGCTTATATAGGCCTGTGGTGGAGTGGGTGGCATCTACTATCTTTGGAAATCCCCTCGGCGAGGCATGGTTAGGGTGTCTGTGCAATGTCACGTGGCATCTACTAGATCTAGAAGATGTCAGTATAGTGGCAGTGCGGTGATAGCCTGACAGCCTAGTGTCAGTGCAATGATGATGCAACATTGGCTGGTTCTGGTGAGTTGGCCCACTATGGGCACCCTTGGTGGCTACATGTCGACCACCACTAGAGTGGTCACTATCCTCAGTTGAGGAAAGAAGAAAAGAATGGGCCACAAGGAAGGCAAGCATGCTGATGTAAAAATTTATTTATTTTTGGTAGGATTCCACATTAGCAATTCCGCCCCCTTGGGTGCCAAACTTTGGGGCTATCGGAATCACGTCATAGGTTAGAAAGAATTCTGTGAGATAGGTACTTTGGGAAACTTGACCAAGAAAGTAAACCTGACCATTTGTTGCCTTCCCAATGTAGTTAGCGTAGGCCGGGCACTGATGCACTCCTTCCCCAGTGGTGCATGTCTACTGTTTAGGATAATAAGTTCGTCAGGTTCCACGATGCAATTAGAATGCATTCCGTGTGTGGATAGCACAATCTAGTGGTTGGATTGGTTGTCATTATACCAAGAAAAGGGGTTTCCGGTGAAATAAGAGAGGGCTAGCTGATGAGGGAGAGGGGTAAGGGAAGGAAAGGAATCAGAGGAACCGGAGGAGGGAGAGAGAGGATGTAGAACGTGCAGAGGAATCAGAGGAGGCGGGAAAGAAGATTCATTTTTTTTCTACAACAATAGGGATTCCGTCCCCGTGCGCCCTACTTTGGGGCTTTGATAATCGGCAACGAGGAATGAGGGGTCGGATGGAAGGAGACAGAGGAGAGGAATCAGGTGAGAGTAATCAGAGGGGAGGAATCATATGGGAAAGGAATTAGTTGAGAGGAAGTAGAGCCAAGGGAGGATATGGAAGGAGTCAGCGAGCGAGAGGAATCAGGAGGGAGGAGTCAAGGGGAATTCAAGTGACTGAAGTAGGCATGCCACAACCTAGTGTCAAGCATAGCACGTGTGGTGTAACTGAACAAAAATTATATGCCAATCTCTCATACATGTCCAACCTGTAAAGCCCATGGCTAAGAGTAGCAGATACCATAGTGATGTCTAGTGTACACCTATGATAAACAAATTTGACCACACTAGGCCTACCCTAGCAATGGTAGAGAATGACAGTAAGTTCTTTTTAATGCTTGACACAAATAAGACTTGTGAGCATTATTATCCCATCATTTACAAAACAGCGAGACCAACCTTACCAACTCCTTTCATTGGATATGAGTGTTAGAATTAGGGTTAGGGTTTTAACAATGCTGCACACACACAAGATAGAGAAGCTTGAGAGCACACAAACTCACTAGAATAGAATGAAGAAATGTGTTAGATATAAAAGATAAGTACACACCCCAAAATGAGTAGATAATAGGGTGTACATACGCATGGGGGAAAAAACCTCCTAGTAGTGAGGGAAAAAATTCCCCGGCGGTCTTAAGTGTCTTTTCACACATCATTACCATATAATGCTACAAATCCCCCCTGGAGTGATGATGTGAACATGTACAGGGTATGACCAATCAATCCTAAAAAGGCAGTAAGCCCAAAGCTTTATGAAAAGCTTTGAACTTTTCACGAGAAAGAGCCTTCGTGAATAAATCTACCATGTTGTCATGTGTAGACACATAGATCAAGCTGATCTCTGTTGCATAGAGTCTTTCCCTGACATAGTGGTAATGCACCTCAATGTGCTTAGTGTGCGAGCATGAAACACTTGGTTCCTCGTGCAACTGCTAATGCACTCTAGCTATCAGTGAAAATGGTAGTGTTAACGATTGTCCAACACCCAAATCAGCCACATAAGACGTCTGAGCCACAAACACTCAACTGTAGCTGTAAAAGCTACCCTATACTCAGCTTCACAGCTGGAAGTGGCCACTGTAGGTTGCTTCTTGCTGAGCCATGATATACATGAATCACCAAGGCAAAAGCAAAACCCAATAGTGAACACTTGTGTGTCATAACATCCAGCCTAATCTGAATCACTAAAAGCATGCAGCTGTGACTTACCCTCCTTTGGATAAAATAATCCGAAATACTGAGTGCCCTGCAAATAGCAGAAAACCTGCTTTTGATAGCCTGCCAATGCTTTGTACCTGGGCTATACATAAATCTTCTCAACTGTGAGACCGCATACTGTATATCTGGCCTTGTGTTGCATACATAAAGAAGGGATCCAACAGCCTGCTGATACAAACTAGCATCAAAAGAGTCTCCTGCATCTTGAAGACTAAGTCGAGTACCTGTCTCCATAGGTGTAGCCACCCCATAGGTTTACAGTCTTCAAGATTAAACCTCTTCAATAGCTTCTGTATGTATTTAGACTGCAACATAACAATGCCATCATTGCGCTGTATAAACTGAATCCCCAAATAATAATACAAAGGCCCCAAATCTGACATCTTAAACAATGACTGCAAATCAGTCTTAAAGGCTGAAATCTGATCTATATTGGGTCCCATGAGCAACATGTCATCAACGTTTAGAATGATGACAAAAAATGTGTCCTTACTCCTTTGCACATAGAGGGTACTCTCTGTTGGACTATTGCAAAAATCATTTGCAACTAAGTATGCATGAATCTTCTCATGCCATGCTCTAGGAGCTTGCTTAAGGCCATAAAGAGCCTTTTTCAACCTACATACTTTAGACTCTTCCCCTTTTACATAAAAACCAGGAGGCTATGATACATACACCTCCTCATGTAAATCACCATTCAAGAATACAGTCTTAATGTCCAACTGATGTACATTCCACCCATGATGTGCTGCCAAAGCAATGAGACACTTACCATATGCCCTTTTGCTGGGCATACCCCTTTGCAACAAGTCTGGCCTTATAGCGATCAATGCTACCATCTGCTTTGCGTTTTAACTTGTAAACCCACTTAGTACCAATGGTCTTCTTACCATGAGGTAGATCTGTCAAATACCAGGTGTCATTCTTGAGTATAGAGCTATACTCATCCTACATAGCATGCATCCAATGATCATCATCATGTGCTTCCTCAAAGGAAACAGGTTCCTCCTCATTACATAAAGTAGAAATGAGAACATGATCCACATGAGAATAATCTACATGATGAGAACCTGCACGAGTTCTGCTAGGTAAAGGAGCTGCTAACTTGCTATCCCTTATAATGTCTGCACAAGCCATTTTGGCATACGCCTAGATTCTTCTATGACTGCTCTCTCCTCATCCACTCCATCCTCAATAATTGCCTCATCCAAAGGCTGATTTTGCACCTGCAAAGGCTGAATTTCAGCACTTGGTTGAGCATTCAATTGCTCTACATATGGCTGCCCCCCATTAAACAAAGGTAGGAGAAAATCAAACATATCCTGTGAGCATACATTCTGTTGTTTTTTGCATGAAAGCATGGGCTGAACTGAGTTTTCAACAAAAACACATCTCTACTTACTAAAATCCACTTTGAGGCCGAATGGTAGAGTCTATATCCTTTGCTTTTTGAATTGTATCCCACAAATATGCATTTAACTGCCTTATCATAAAGCTTATTGCATTGTTGCTTAGGCACAAGAGCATAAGCAAGATAACCAAAAACACGCAAATGAGCCACAGAAGGCTTCCTGCCATGCCAAACTTCATAAGGAGTTTTAGACTGCAAGGCCTTGGTAGGACATTTGTTCAACACATAGTTTGTGCACATAGTTGCCTTTAACCAAAAACCATGAGGTAAATCTTGGACTTTCACCATACGTCGTTCCATCTCCATGAGAGACTTGTTCTTCCTCTCAGCCACACCATTTTGTTGAGGTGTGTATGGCACTGTACATTGATGCCTTATGCCCTTTTCATCCATATATGCATGAAATTCCTTGGACATATACTCCCCCCCTTGATCTGAACGAAGGGTGCCAACTTTACATTCACATGCATTTTCAGCCATGGATACAAAGTTCTTAAAGCACATAAAAACCTCTGACTTCTACTTTAATGGATACACCCAGCTATATCTGGAGTAATCATCAATAAAAGTGATGAAGTAGAGATATCCCCCAATAGATGGTGTCCTCATAGGATCACATACATCACTAGGTCTCAAGAGTTGGTAACTCAGACACCATATCATGCCTTTGAAGGTGTAACAAACTGCCATAATTCAGATGGCCAAATCGTGCATGCCATGATTTTGCATCACTCATAGCACTAGTCGTAGTAGAGACTAAACAAGCATCATGTTGTAACTTCTCAAATACATCCATCTTATATAGGCCATTAAACAAGGTACCTGAGGTAATGATAGAATAACCATCATTTCTATCCTGAACTGTACATTGGTCATCCACAAATTTCACCCCGTTAAGCCTGACAAGACTAAGGCTGAAACTCACAGCAAGTTCTTCTTAATGCATGGCACATATAAAACTTTTGAAAGAGTAAATGTGCCCCCATTTGTAGCAGTGAGCACAACTCTACCAACTCCTTTGATAGGATATGAGGAACCATTTGCACATGTGACGGTTCTTGCACTTGGGACAGATTCCAAAGATGAGAACAAACCCTTTTGTGAAGTAATGTGCTTACTAGCACCACTGTCAAAGTACCAACAAGTATCCGATTCTACCACTGACATGCATACATCATGAATAGAAGAGTCATAACTGCAATGTACAATCCATGCCCAATCATCTTGAGCACCTACTTCTCTACGCTTGGTGTGCAGATGCATCAGCCCCACAACCATGCCCGATTCTTTCTTTTTCTCCTTCTCTATACCCTTCTTTTTAGGCTTATCACCTTCTTTTTATGCATCCTTACCTAAGGATTCTGATTTTGGCTTATAGCCACCATGTGAAGAAGCTTTACCTTTGCCTTTCTGATTGGCAACAAAAGCTTGGTCACCAACTCGCATATTAGATCTGTTTCGCCTAGACTGCTCTTCTTGCAAGAGTACTGAAACCAGCTCATCAAATGTAAGGGCATTTGGATTTCCCTTCATTATGAGTCTAAGGGTAGAGGCAAAACTCTAATAAGAATCCGGTAATGCATTGAGAACTGTGGGCACCAATGTACTATCATGATATATCTCATCCACACTAGCAAGTTGCTCCTTAAAATCTTTGATCTTGGTCAAGAAGCTATCCATTATTAAAATATTAAGGTCGTATAAAAGGGTAGGAGAAGGGTGTGTGTGTGAATGGACTTATGTTCCACTAGCTCACCTATTTAAAGGTGAAGCTAGAAGGCATTATGTAGCGTGCAAAGGCCAAGTTGTATTCATAAGCAACTTAATAAACAAGATGTGTTCTTGTATTTTATGGGTCCTTCTCCTCTACTCATCTTGATCTAGCATAAGCACCACGTTCTCTCAACATGGTATCTAGAGCTTGGGTAGATTAGGTCACATTTTTTGTGGTGTAGACTAGGTTATCCATATCTCACTTCTTGTGGAGATGAACCTCCAGCCAGTGGAGGCCTTCCAGCTGCTTGTGGAGGCCATATCTTGGCTTGATTTCAACTAGGAAGTTGAAGAACATCTCTGGGTGCTCAGGAACGTACAACAAATTTCTAGGTTTCTCTTCTCTTGGCCGCGTCATTGTGTTCTGAGCAAGCCGGTGCACAATTTCTGCAGCGCTGGCTTTTGTACATTCATTCGCCTTCTGTGGGTAATTTTTAGCCACATATGCTTAGGGATTTTGAAGCCCTAAACCTCAAGGTTCTACAGCCCAGAGATGAGCCTCAATGGCTACTCGACGTGCGCGCAAGATGCAAAAGACCAGGGCAGCCCTGTGAGGAAGCCAGGGAAGCTTCAATAAAAGCTTCAAAATAGTGTTTTTTTACACTAATCTTGGCTTAATTAACCTTAATCACTTGAGTGCTTCTTGAAAGTGCTTTTTCTCCAAATCCTCTAAAGTTGTTGGCATACACCATGAGGTGTTCATAAGTCTCATTCATCAAACTTCATCGAAGTTGTTGGCATACACCATGAGGTGTTCATAAGTCTCATTCATCAAGCTTCATCGAAGTGTTTAACATTCCCAAGTCTGTTTATTAGCACTAAAAGTGTTGCTAAACACTATTGGTGGGTGTAGCCATTAGCAAAGGGGAGCCTCTGGAGTGTTTCTAAACACTAATGGTGAATCTAATCACCAATGCAAGTGTCATTAGATGCTAAAAATGTGCTCTTAAAAAGCACTAATAGTGTTGCTAAACACTAATGGTGATCTTAATCACCAAAGAAAGTGTTCTTTGACACTAATGAAGCTCATCTCCATTAGAATTAGTGGTTGGGCACAAACCCTAAGTGCTAAACCAATAAGCTTCATCAACTTAATCTCTTTTTATGCAACATCCTTGGCTTGATTAAGGGTTGTTGCACTCTCATAAGCCATTCTCTTTCTACTTAAGCCAAAACATCACAAATTTTCTGGTTTTCTTCTTTATAAATCAGCCCATTACACTCTTGTAATCTCTCCTCAATACCCAATGTCAAAGGAAAACACCCAAATTTAGAAGTTCTCAGGAGAGGGCTTCCACACTTGGCAAGTTCTTGTCAAGTACAAGATGATGTCCAAAGGTTTTTGGCCATTCATCTCCGGCACTAAGGTTATTGATTGAACTAAGGGCTGAAGATATTGAAGATGATGAGAGGGCACAAGCCATCATCATGCTCCATCTTGATGAGGCTCTTATTCACCATGTGGACCAGCTTCCAACTGCAAAGGAGAAATGGGATGAGCTTGACAAGCTCTATGGAGCTCATGGTAAGAATTTCAAGATCTCACTTAAAATTGATTTTTTTTAGCTTGGAGCTCAAAGAGGGAGACGGCATTGGAGCCTTTATCTCTCACTTGAAGGGCCTTATGGCTCAACTTGCATCAGTGAATGCAAGAATGGATGAAGATGATGCAGTGGCTCTTTTGTTAAAAGCAGTCAAGAAGGTGTACCCCACCTTAGTCAACACCCTGAAGAACATATAAGGATTACTCTTTTAGAAAGATGAATTTTATTTCACTAATTATCCCACCCTTGAAGGAGTCATTCAGTCTTGTCTTGAGAAAAAGAGGCCAAAGGGAGGAGCTAAATCTTCAAATGCATCGACTCCATTGAATATCGAACAAGCTTTGTCACATCAAGTGAGCAAAGTAAGGTGTACCCATTGCAAAAAGGTAGGTCATTTTGCAAATAATTGTTGGATCAAATATCCCAACAAGATGAAATGTAACAAGTGTAAACAAACGGGACATTTCACTTCTAAATGTCCTAACAAAGAGTCAGAGGCTAACTTTGTATCAACCTCTAACTCCTCTAAGCACTTGTTTTAAATCTCAATGTAACAACACCTATATTCCTAACCTTGTACGCCTAATGTTATAAAGGCAATCTATGTCCAATACCATCTATTCCAATTCTTTCATAGTTTGTATTGAGGGAGGGTATTAAAAGATTAAGGTCATGTAAAAGGGTAGGAGAAGGGTGTGTATGTGAATGGACTTATGGTCCACTAGCTCACCTATTTAAAGGTGAAGCTAGAAGGCATTATGTAGTGTGCAAAGGCCAAGTTGTATTCATAAGCAACTTAATAAACAAGATGTGTTCTTGTATTTTGTGGGTCTCCTTCCTCCACTCATCTTAATCTAGCATAAGCACCACGTTCTCTCAACATCCATTGAGTCTCCCTCATTCATGCGCTCAAACTCCAACTGTTTGTGCAGATATGCAACACGTGTTTCATTAGGCACCTGGTATAATGCAGCAACAAGTGCATCCACCCAATGCATGTTTTGAAGTCTTACATGACCGAATATGAGGAATAATGCTTCGCTTCACAGAAAGTGCAAGAAATGTGTGTGTTTATGCATGTCTTCCATCCCATCTCATTTGAGCAGTAGTGGGAGGTACTGGTGGTGCATGTGGAGGAGCCACATATGTATTAAATTCCACTTCAGATGTACTTGCAGCACCTGGTTGCACTGGTAGTTGTGAAATAGGACGAGTTTCACTACCATTGACCACATTCCAAAGGCATTTAGCAACCAGTACATGCCTCATCATATAGGACCACAATGGGTAGTTAGTCCCATCAAGTTTGTCCTCTCAGCAGACAACATGTTGAATACATCACTACTTCCAGCTATGACTTTCTACCAAATGCAAAATCTTTCAACACATTGCAAGTACTTATTCACTGGATGCAACCCTAGATGGCTGCCAACTGACTGAATCACTTGCAAAGTGTATGAAAAATAACACAGAGTAGAGAATAGAGTGTTACTGGCAAAAGTATGATGGTCGATGTTGTTGAAGACACTGTAGATGCTGCTACACACCAAATCTTTTCCACTACACATCCCAAACACCCAAAATCGATTAGAACCAATCCAAAATGATGCCTCTAGAACATTTGCAGAAACCTTGCGGTGCCCAAAACGCGCCTGAATCGCGCTGCAGACCCTGGAGATTTTGTATACATTGTATACATCACACTGCAATATACACCTTCTTCTCCTAAGAGGGTATCTCAATCAGAGACACAAAAATAGGGTCGTGAGAGGAGGGAGGCAGACTACTAGATCAAGTGTCAAGGAAGCTAACTCTGATACCAATTGTTGGGAATTAGGACTAAGGTTTCAACAATGCACACACATAAGATAGAGAAGCTTGAGAGCACACAAACTCACTAGAATAGAATGAACAAATGTGTGCCAGATACAAAAGATAAGTACACACCCCAAAATGAGTAGATAAGAGGGTGCACATACACACGAGAGAAAAAACCTCCTAGTGAAGGAAAAATGCCCCGACGGTCCTAAGTGTGTTCACACACTTCACATCACTACCATATAATGCTACAATGAATTGTTGTTTGCACATGTGTGATTGTGCCTCCTTAAGGAGTAGAATCAAGAAAGGAACATGTTGATATCACTTATATGCATACATCATGGATAGAAAATGGTCATAACTCTAGTGCACAATGAGAACCCAATCATCCTGTGCATAGTTCACCGACTCCTTCTTTTGAGCACTTGGTGCTCATGCATCAGCCACATAGCCTTGCCTGACTCTTTCTTCTTCTCCTTCTCTGGGCGTTTTCTACATTCATTGATATAATGGCAGCTTAGCTTTTGATAATAGCTGCATTTACCTTTCTTCTTAGGCTTTTCAGTCCCTTCTCGGCATCCTTATCAAAAGATTGGGTTGATTTTGCCTTTGTCTTATAGGTGTTGTCAGAAAGGGCGGCTTTACCTTCACCTTTTTGACTGGCAGCGAACGAACGTGAGATCTCCCACACGCATACTACGTTGCAACCAACTCGTCAAACATAAGGGCATTGGGGTTACCCTTTATTATGAGTTGAAGTGTGGATGCAAAACCCTGATATGAATCCTGTAAAGCTCTGAGTAAACACCAATAAACTATCTAGATAAGCCTTGTAAATCTATTCAAGCTGCTCTTGAGATCTTTGATCCTTCTGAGGAACTCATAACTCTAATCTCCCTTATTCATATGCTTGGACTCTAATTTCTTACGCAAGTAGGCCACTCCTGTCTCGTTGCACACTTGGTAAAGCGAAGCAAGCGTATCCCAAGCCTGTTGGGCAATTTTACATGAGCAAATATGAGGAATAATGCTCCTTTTCACTTAAAGTCCACCAATGCATGTGCCTATGCATTCCTACCATCCTACTGGGATTGTTCTAATGTGGGAGGTATAGAGATAAATGCCACATCTGAACTAGTGTCACCATCATCCAAAGTACATGTACTATCCTATGTTGGCTAGACACGGAGTACCTCAATGCCAATAACAACATTCCAAAGCCCTTTAGCAACCAATACATGATGCGCCATATAAGACCATAATGGGTGATTGATCCCATTAAGCTTATCGAAGCGAAAAGTATCTGACATATATCAATGCCTTCCATTTAAGCATGCAAATAACAAATTTGAGACAAAATGAAAATATCCCAATTACTTGCATAAGTACTGTCAATCTCCACTTAATACAATTAAGATGGCTACTAATGGAAACCTAAAAAGTGTATGAAAATGAGAGTGAAGAATGTAGAAATGTTACTATCAGGAATGTAAAATCGATGACAACGATGATGATGCAATCAAAGATATTCATGATGAGCTCGAGGATGAGACATTGAAGGCAATGATGACCTTGTCTACACACTAAATGCTACCTGCAGTGAAGAAAATCCAAAATCAAACCAAGATAGTTTGAGCTGACACTTTCTTGGGATGTTTGCGAAAACTTTACAACATTTGAACGAGCCTTGAAATACGTCTGAAACACCTTGTAACGCCTAAAATTTTTGTTAACGTAGTTAACTTTCTATTATAGGGTCTATCTTCTCCACCTAAGAGGATAGCTCAATTTGAGACAATCACAAGAGCAGCTCAAGAAGAAAATGAGAAGGGGGCGAAGGCCAAGAGAACCTGCTTTGATACTAATTGTTAAAGTAGTGACAAAAGTAACAACACACACACACAGATGCAACAAGCAAGCACAACACTCAAATTAGAACTAATTGATGGGAATAATTGAAGGACAAGTAAAGTGACATGATAAGGTCACTCACACACACTCATAAAAGTGTGTACATAGACTTGGGAAAAAAACCCCCTAAAGAGGGAAAAAGTACCCCCGCCTATTAATAACCTACATCCACACATCACTACCATATAAATGGCTACACTCCAATGGGTGCGAGAAGTTTACTTCCGTAGGGACCATAGTTTCTTCAAATAGATCTAGTTGTGCAATCCGCCATTGCTCAAATAGATGGTGAGCAACGGCGGACTACTCCACACATGCAATGCCACCTAGTCCTTTGGCCGCATTCTCTCTTGACTTCCACTCTGGGAAGAAGAATGAAAAGCATCCTAAAGTATTCAAGAGTCTCATTAGGTGAAAATATCACTTTGCCACTATGTAGCATCTAGAGGAACACCATATTATTACAAAAAAATTGTTTCTTAGAGATTATCTCTTTGTGTAGTGTGACAAGATCTTAAAGGAAAACTACATGCCTCGAGAAAATGGACAACCTCTAAAGAGATATTTACAGAGGCCTTTGTGAGAGAGAGACTGTAGACTTTTGTCACCTACATACTATTCAGTTGGGCAGAAGGGAGATTGTAGACTTTTGTCACATCCTATTCAATTGGGTGAGAGGATTTTTGAGATATTACTCAAGTGTTTAAAGAACTTATTTTGGATCTTTGATCTTCAAGATCATTATGTTCACCTCTTCTTCTTTATTAAGACTATCAAAACAAACTACCACGACATATAATCAAGTCTTTTGAGAACACACTCCACTTCGCAAAAATCATGACGATATTGTGGCGGCCAAACAGAATGACATTGTTGTACTCTTGGCAATGGCAATGAGAACAAAATTATTGTTATCTTAGGCTTCGCAACGGACATTCTATGCTTGTACCATGCTCACTTGACCAAATTTTTTGAAGTGACTCAAAAACATCAACTCTTCACAAATGGCAAGAAGAGAAAATTTTCCTTCCTAGATATACATGATCTTAGTCATATTGCATCAAAGGATGGCATCCTATCAAATTCAAAGCCAAGCTAAAACCACTCCACAAAGTCAAAAGTTTGTGATGCTTATGCTCAACTTATACTTTATTTTACACATGTAGCTTCACCACCACTACATGATCTTACAAAGAAGAAAGTCGTCTTTAAGTAGATAGCCATAGAGCGAAATTGCTTTCGAAATCTTTAGGATACCCTTGTCATAGGACTCGTGCTTGTAATCTTGGGTTTGCATAAGCCATTCAGAGTTGAATGCGGTGTATGTGGAGATTACATTGAGGTTATTTTGAATCAAGGTAAGCATGTAATTCCTTATGGGAGTCGTATGTTATAAATGAGGGATGTTTTTTGACAAGTAGTTTCCAAAAATTGGCAGCGATTTTAAAATAATGGGGAGATTTTTTTGGCTGCATGTGTGTGACATCTAACTCTCTTTCTTTATGCCCTTACTAGCATCTCTATCTGTCACCCTCTCTAAGCATCTCACCAATACATGCATTTACATATTTCTCTCTATGTATTTCACTAATATAATACTCTCTATGTATTTCACTAATATAATACTCTCTAGTCTCTCTCTCTCTCTCTCTCTCTCTCTCTCTCTCTCTCTCTCTCTCTCTTATGTCACATACATAGACCATGTTATAAGAATTTATCTCTCCATGATACCCCAAAACACCCTTGCACTAATTCCATGAATCATTACATCCCAATTAAAAGTATAGTAAAAGTATTCCAATAAAATGATACCCCAAAACACCCTTGCACTAATTCCATGAATCATTACATCCCAATTAAAAGTATAATAAAATTATTCCAATAAAATGATACCCCAAAACATTCTTGCACATCCCATACATCTCCGAAGTTATATTTGAAACATGAGTTGTCCACTAAACCAATTCAAGGTAAGTCTGTTCTTTGTGTAGACATTTGGTTACCTCTCTTTCTATCAAAATTGGTTAGTGAATAAACATATTTCATTTTGCCTTGATCCCATGATTCTCAAAATTGGTTAGTGAATAAACATATTTTCATTTTGCCTTGTTCCCATGATTCTCAAATACACAAAGTACAAGTATTTGCATGCTAAGTAGGGTTTTTGCTTTTTAATTCTTTCCAAAAAATCTAGACATGAGCATGATGGATGCATTTTTATGTGCACATCATAGCTTTCCACATGAGAACCTTCTCCAAACGTCTCAATGGCAAAATTTGGTTACCTCTCTTTCTATCAAAATTGGTTAGTGAATAAACATACTTTCATTTTGCCTTGATCCCATGATTCTCAAATACACAAAGTATAAGTATTTGCATGCTAAGTAGGGTTTTTGCTTTTTAATTCTTTCCAAAAAATCTAGACATGAGCATGATGGATGCATTTTTATGTGCACATCATATCTTTCCACATGAGAACCTTCTCCAAACGTCTCAATGGTGAAAGCCTCATGTTTGGAAGATTGAAACACTTGCACTTGTGTAACTTGTGCATTAATATCTAGTGCTTTCTTGATCCTTTTGCAACTTCTTCTAAAAAGTTGTTATGTATCTTGTGCGATGGTCATCTCGTGCCATATCATTTTTGAATGTGTTTGTCTCTTCCCTAGGCATTTCTAGTTGACTTGAGCTCATAGGGGTTTATTTCTTCCTTCCCAATGTCTTACTCTGTAAGTTATAGCCTACAATGACCATTGCATTGACCTTAGCAATCAGATTAGTGCTAGCAATCAGATTACTGCCTTCAACCCACTGGCAATAGAGTAAGCACAATGTGGGGGATGGTCAGTATTCTTATTCTCAGTCCATGTATGCATGATGTCATTATTACAAAACCACATCATTTGACTAGTCTTTCCAGCATCATGAACCTTGTTGAAAAAAAGAATGGCACAGGTACTCTTTTTGCACATCCTAAAATCATGCGACCACACTTATTACTCCCTATATAACCCAAACACTTTACTCGGCTGCCCATTGGAGTTCCTCTAATTGTGCAAAATGTCTTGTGTATAGGTGCTTCCATTATGATTTTGTCACTTGATTCATATCTTGTGTCCATATTGTTGAGATATCGAGCTCATCCAGTGAGGCGGTGTGGACACTGATGACCCGCCTGGGAGATAGGCCCCACACCTACACCACTGGCATGGTTGGTGAGATCTTGGGTGATATGCGGCTAGTGGGATGACAGGCTATGTGACAGCCATTCTAGAGACTGGCATAGTTATAGCGCCAGCTCATTTAGTTGGGTTTACACTATAGAGAACCCGTGTATGTATTGGTTGAGTACCTTTCATATTATGTGTACTCTTATCTTGTATATGGTGTGTTGAGTGTTGAGTGAAGAAGAAGAAGATATTCAGCCTCTCACCTTGTGTGTTCTCTATTAGGGTTTTGTGAGTGTGTGTGCTTCCAAGAGCTCAAGCTCTCTTCCCCCTGCATCTTTTCATGGTATCAGAGCCTGTTCGTGCTAAGGGCTGAGCTGCAAGCAAGAGAACCACAAGAAGCGGTACGAGGGTAAGAGCTTCAACTACTCTTCCCTATTTGTGTTGGTGACTACACCCTTGTCGGGAGCTCTACGAGAGGCACCGGCAAAACGATATCTGATTGAGGAGCTTTCTTCGCGGGAGTAAAGCTATAGGGCAACTATTCTGTCCTATCGAACCACTTTTTCTGGGCGAAAAAAGCGTTTCGATGCGTCTCGACCTCCGTTTTTCAGAAAGCAGGCGATTTCAAGCACTGCGAGTAAGTCATCGATTCTCTGCAGAACTTTGTTTTAAGAACTGCAGGAAGACAGATTGACTGTGCAGACACTGTGGGTGCTGCAACAGTTGCCATTGGGTGTATGTATGCACATTGAAGTCACTGGTTGTGACATTTGAGAGTACTACAGTACCGCTGCAGGAAATACAGCAGTTTGTGCAGGACAAACTAGAGTGCTGTTTCTGGTAAAATTGTGTGTTTGACAAGATGTGAAATGATGGGATAACCCAGATTGTGGTGGCTGAGAAGCTAGATAAGAATAACTTCCATGCTTGGAGGTTCAGGTTGACGAATTTCCTAATGGGAAAGGGCTATTGGGACTACATAGAAGGTGAGCATAAAGAGGCACCGGAGATACTGGCGGACATAAATCCGACTACTATAGATGTGAAAGAGTTTAAAGACTGGAACCAAGGAGCCAGGAAAGTTATGTATTGGCTCTCCATTAGTATACAGGACACCATGATTGGGCACATTCAGGATGCCAAGTCCCCCAAGGAGGCGTGGGACACCTTGGTAAAGATCTATGAAACAAATACCAAGGCACGTAAGATACAGTTAAACTTCATACTGTGGAGAAAAAGAGATCTATTGGTGTGTCAGTAGATGATGATGATAAGGTGGAGGTCTGTCTACGTGGTCTTAGGCCACAATACAAGGCGTTCAAGACGTCTATTCAGACTCGGAAAAACATTCCCAACTTTACAGATGGAGATGTGCCATTGTCTATGCAAGATGGAAAAAGGCAACAGAGTGGGCAGAATGTTTACGTTGGATGTAGACATGCCTGAAATGAGTGCTGCGATGTTTGCAAATGGTTCAGGAATTGTTGCAGACACAGACATTTGGCATAAAAGAATTAGACATGTGAATGTGCAGAGAATGAAGTCTATGCAGACTAAAGGAATTGTGACAGGGCTGCCAAAGTTTAAAGTGGAAGGTATGCAGAGAATATGTGAAGCATGACAATTTGGAAAGCAAACAAAGCATGTATTTCCACGTACTAGATATGTGAGCAGAAATGCACTAGATGTTGTGCATTCAGATGTATGGTGTCCTAAGAAGACCATGTCTATGGGAGCCTGCAGGTATTATGTGACATTCATTGATGACCA
This sequence comes from Cibotium barometz, assembly GCF_041138505.1. Taxonomy (NCBI): domain Eukaryota; kingdom Viridiplantae; phylum Streptophyta; class Polypodiopsida; order Cyatheales; family Cibotiaceae; genus Cibotium; species Cibotium barometz. The sequence continues at coordinate 33,892,825 of NC_141055.1, read as the reverse complement.
CACAAGGAAAGTGTGGGTATATTTCATGAAGGAGAAGAGTGAGGTGTTCACTCACTTTCAGAATTTCAGAGTTTTGGTTGAAAAGCAAACAGGAAAATATGTAAAGTGCCTAAGGTCAGATGGAGGGGGAGAGTACTTCTCCAATGAGTTCTCTGAATTTTTGAAGAAGAATGGTATTCGGAGACAGTTTACATGCAGATACACTCCGCAGCAAAATGGAGTTGCTGGGTGGAAAAACAGGCACATTGCTGAGATTGCGCGAGCATTGATGGAAGAGAAGAATATGCTGCATAACTATTGGGCTGAGGCTGTTTCTACAGCAGTATATATCATGAACAGGACTCCAACTGTAGGTTTACTGGCAGAAAATCAGATTTGTCTCATCTGAAAGTCTTTGGATGCATTGCATATGTACATGTGCCAGATGAGCTGAGAACTAAGCTAGATCCGAAAGCTGAAAAATGTGTGTTTATTGGATATTCCCTTGAGCAATAGGGATACAGGTGTTATAACCTTGCTACATGTGAGTTGAGGGTAAGCAGGGATGTTGTATTTGATGAGATGAGTAGCTGGTATGCTGTTGAGTGAAAGTGTGGTTGCATAGAATGCAGGTCAGCAATCACAGTCTTTGAGTGGACCAGGAGAGTCCTCATCTAGTGGACCAGGAGAGTCCTCATCTAGTGGGTCTGTTGATAGACCATGGAGTGGCAGGCTGCGTCATAATACCAGTCCTGCAAATGTGATTAGTACATCACGTAAAGGAAAAGAGAAAGTGGTTGAGCCCCTTGGTATGCCTGACATTTCTGTAGGGCATTCTCATGTTGATGGAGAGTCTAGTGGCTCAGATATGAGCGTTGATGAGAGGAGCTTGGGATCCCAGCTATGAGAACACCTGGTGTAAAGAAGGCTATGGAAGCCATGAATGAAAAACTGCGAAGATCTGGGAGAGTGAAAAATCCTGTGCAGAGATTTATCTATGATGGTTATGTGGCACATCACTATGCATATATGGCAAAGGTTGTGCAGGTTGTTGAGCCCACATGCATTGATGAGGCTGTTGGAAATGTGTGTTGGGAGAAAGCTATGGATGAGGAGATGAATGCACTATATGGAAATGAAACTTGAGACTTAGTGCAATTGCCTGAAGGCAAGAAAGCCACTGGATGCAAGTGGGTGTACAAAGTCAAACATAACAGTGATGGAAGCATAAACAGGTACAAGGCTAGATTGGTAGCCAAAGGATATGTTGGAATTAGGGTTGCAGGAAAGCACACAAAGCTTGGAGAAGAAGAAGCAAGAATGCACACAACACACAATGTATTAGATTGTGTCAATGTACAAAAGATGAGGTAGCCCTAGAAGGATGGGCGTATATACAAGCCGGGGGAAAAAACCTCCTAAAGAGGGAAAAAGTGTCCCGGTGGTCCTAAGTGTGTTCACACACATCACTGCCTATATATATATATGGCAACAAATCTCCCCTAGGAGTGATAGTGTGAACGAGAGCTGGCACTCATGTATAGGGGAGTGCCATGCCCGAAGTAGATCAGTCCACAAAGGGGAGCAAGCCCAAAGCTTTGCGGAAAGCTTCGAACTTCTCACGAGGAAGCGCCTTTGTGAAAAGATCGGTGAGGTTGTCCTGTGTTGGCACATAGGCCAAGCTGATCTCTCTTGCTGAGAGTCTCCCCCTGACATAGTGATAATGCACCTCAATGTGCTTTGTGCGAGCATGAAAAACTGGGTTTCTCGCAACTGCCAATGTGCTCTGACTGTCAGTGAAGATAGAGGTGGCAGACTCCTGTTCAACACCCAAGTCAGCCATAAGCCGTCTGAGCCACACACACTCAACCGTAGCTGTGAAAGCTGCCTTGTACTCAGCTTCACAACTAGAAGTGGCCACAGTAGGTTGCTTCTTGCTCAACCAAGATATGCATGAGCCACACACACTCAACCGTAGCTGTGAAAGCTGCCTTGTACTCAGCTTCACAACTAGAAGTGGCCACAGTAGGTTGCTTCTTGCTCAACCAAGATATGCATGAGCTACCGAGCATGAAACAAAAACCAATTGTGGACACTCTTGTGTCATAGCAACCAACCCAATCGGAGTCCGAAAAAGCATGTAAATATGGCGGCAACGATCCCCCCTTGGGATAAAACAACCCAAGATGTATGGTGCCACTCAAGTAGCGAAAGATGCATTTAAGTGCCTTCCAATGCTGAGACCCTGGGCTATGCATAAACCTGCTCACCTGTGAGACTGCAAACTGAATGTCCGGCCTCGTAATGCATACATAAATGAGGCAACCAACAACTGTCTGATAGAGTGTGACATCAAAGTGATCTCCAGCATCATGAAGACTCAACTTCAAACCTGTCTCCATTGGAGTAGCAATAGGCTTGCAGTCTTCAAGGCCAAATCTCCGCAACAATGTCTCAATATACTTTGTCTGACACAAAGCAATACCTCCATCACACTGCTTAAATTGTATCCCCAAATAATGATGCAAATGTCCCAAATCTGACATCTCAAAAAAGAGGCATTCAAATCAGCCTTAAAATCAGCAATATGACTCTCATTTGGTCCTGTGAGCAGCATGTCATCGACATAGAGAGCAATGATTAGATGTACACCATCCACACGTTTAACATACAAAGTGCTTTCTGTTGGACTATTCTGAAACCCATGTGCAGTCAAATATGCATGTATCTTTTCATACCAAGCTCATGGAGCTTGCTTTAAACCATATAAAGCCTTTTTCAACTTGCACACTTTGTTTTCCTGCCCTCTTTGAACAAAACCACGAGGTTGCGATACATACATCTCCTCATGCAAATCTCCATTCAAGAACGCAGTCTTTATGTCCAGCTGATGTACATTCCAAACCATTATGAGCTGCCAATGCACAAATGCTACGAATGGTAGTCATATGACGAGTGGGAGCAAAGGTCTCATCAAAATCAATGCCCTTTTCTTGAGCATAACCCTTTGCAACAAGTCTAGCCTTATAGCGATCGACACTGCCATCTGACTTTCGTTTCAACTTAAAAACCCACTTACATCCAATGGCCTTTTTACCAATAGGCAAATCACACACAAAGACCATGTACCATTCTTTATTATAGCATCATATTCACTTTGCATTGCAGCCAACCAATTTTCTGATTTTTGTGCCTCATCAAATGAAAGAGGTTCTTCCTCTTCACACATACTAGACACAGCCAAAGCATAACAATCTGATGCATAAGAGGCATGCTGAAAACCTGAACGAGTACGACTAGATATAGGTGCATCAATTTTACTATCACACAAGGTTTGCACCAGCCATTTAGGCATACCTCTAGCCTGCTCATTTTCAGCCCTATCCTCAGAAATTACATCCTGTAAATCTGCATCAGAAATAGGCTGATCTATGATGTCGTTTGAAATCTGCATAGGCTGAATATTTACCTCATTAGGACTTACATTTGAATTCCCACCTGTAAATAGAGGCAACAATGTATCAAATACATCCCGTGAGCTCACACCTGTCTCTTTGGTACATGATAACAAAGGCTGCACAGCATCTTCCACAAAAACAACATCTCAACTAATCAAGATACGCTTTGACTACGGATGATACAATCTGTAACCCTTGCTCTCAGCACTGTAGCCAACAAAAATGCATTTGACAGCCTTATCATCCAATTTTCTGCGTTGTTGCACAGGCACTAAAGCATAGGCCAAGCAACCAAAGACACGCAAGTGACCAATAGAAGGCTTCCTGCCATGCCAAGCTTCGTATGGGGTAATAGACTGCAAGGCCTTAGTAGTGGGACACCTATTGAGTACATATGCAGCACACATGACAGCCTCAAGCCAAAACGCATGTGGCAAAGCTTGGCTCTTGACCATACATCGTGCCATCTCCATAAGTGACCTGTTTTTCCTCTCAGCAACACCATTTTGCTGAGGGGTATATGGCACTGTACATTGGTGTTTTATCCCACGACTAGCCAGAAATGCATCAAACTCTTTAGACATGTACTCCCCCCCTCGATCAGAACGGAGGGTACCCACAGTACAATTGGATACATTTTCAACCAATAAGAAAAAACTGTTTGAAGCACAAAAACACTTCGGACTTTGCCTTCAGTGGATATACCCATGCATGCCTTGAGTAATCATCAATGAAAGTCACGAAGTACAAGTGTTTACCAAATGGAGTTTGCATAGGCCCACATACATCACTATGTACAAGTTGCAATTTGCGAGTGGCCCGCACAGAACCATCCTTTGGAAACGCAGAACGCTGCATTTTGCCCAAAATACAGCCTTCACAAACATGTTTCAATGGTGCCTCAAGAGGGGGCAATGAAGCAACCATATCAAATTTCTGCAAATGCAGCAAACTAGCAAAGTTCATATGACCAAAACAAGCATGCCATAGTTTTGCATCTGAAACTGTCTTTTCATAAAAAATTGCATTTGTTGAATCTTCCACACACTTGTCAGACGCAATAATCGTATCACCAGAAGTCAAATCATGAACAGTACATCTGTCATCCACAAATTTGACTACAAGTCCAAGTCTAGCAAGCACAGAGACAGACAATAGATTCTTCTTTATCCCTGGCACATACAAAGCATCTGAAAGTGTGAAAGCGCTGCCATTTATAGCAGTAAGCATAATTTTACCAACGCCCTTCACTGGGTAAGAAGCATTATTGGCACATGTGACAGTATTCCCATTAGAGATAGCCTCAAGACAAGTGAACATATCACGATGCGAGGTAATGTGCTTTGTAGTACCACTATCAAAATACCATACATTAGAGTCAACAGAAACTGCCAAAAACATGCATCATGTACAGATGGGTCATACTGGCAATACACGCTAAATGCCCATTTTGTATCCTGCACAACATTTGTAGAATCTGCATTTGTAGAAGCATCCGCTATTGTGGCTGCATTTGACTCTTTCTTCTTTGCCTCTTTAGCCTTTAGCTTAGGGCAATTCTTAATGACATGATCATTTGCCTTACAATAGTTGCACCTGGTCTTTTTCTTGCCTTTATCAAGAGTCTTCTCAGACTTATTGTTGCTACCTGTGGAAGGAAAAGAAGTTGCACACCTACTAATAGGAGAAGAAACGCTTCTTGCAAGAGCTTGTTGACTAAAGTATCATACTTGACAGCATCAAGCCTGTCCTCAGTAAGAAGTCTCCACGTGGAAGCAAAAGTCTGATATGTCTCAGGTAAAGCATCAAGAACAGTCTGCACAAGAGAATGATCAGGAATAATCTCACCTGCAGAAATCAACTGTTCTTTGAGATCTTTAATCTCAGCAAGAAAAACATTCATGTCATCATCTTCCTGCATAATCTTCAATTCTAGCTCTTTACGCAGGTAAGAGATTTTTGCCTCGTTACGACCTGCATACAAACCAGCTAGAATATCCCAAGCCTGTTTTGTTGTTTTAGCTGAACGAATATGTGGGATGATGTTACGTTTGACAGAAAGTGCAATCAAGGCATGAGCCTGTGCATCTTTACCATCCCAACGAGCTTGTTCAGCAGTGGGTAAAACAGCAGCAACAGTAGAGCTGCTAGAACCTGCAATATCCTCAATAGATCCTACATCCAAAGAACTTGGACGTACATCCATATCCTGCACAATGTTCCACACTCCTTTTGCAATCAAAACATGCTGCATCATGTATGCCCAAAGTGGGCAGTTGCTGTCTCCATCCAGTTTGTCTTCAGCAGACAACATGCGAAATACATCATTGTTATTATCAGCCATGGCCACTGACTGAAACTGATGCAAAAGCTACCTGTAATGAAGCAAAGACTGAACACAGAACAACTTGTGCTATGTAGCACGGTCCACAATAGAGTACGTATGCCTGTTTGCAGAAAACTGCACTATCGAAATTTCTGCACAAAATGACGAAAACACCTGTGCAGAACTTGAAATGCTAAAACAGAGCCCGAAATGACCTTAGATGCGATTTCTGAGACCTGCAAGCGCTCGTGAAAGCTCACCTCAATCGGAGAACGTGAGTCGGAGGGTGCTGGCGGTGTAGCCCTGGGAGCTGATGCCTGCTCTGATACCAATTATTGGAATTAGGGTTGCAGGAAAGCACACAAAGCTTGGAGAAGAAGAAGCAAGAATGCACACAACACACAATGTATTAGATTGTGTCAATGTACAAAAGATGAGTTAGCCCTAGAAGGATAGGCGTATATACAAGCCGGGGGAAAAAACCTCCTAAAGAGAGAAAAAGTGCCCCGGCGGTCCTAAGTGTGTTCACACACATCACTGCCTATATATATATATGGCAACAAATGGATATGCGCAGACATATGGCATTGATTATGAGGAAACTTTCAGCCCAGTTGCCAAGATGGCAACAGTGAGAGTTGTGATAGCAGTGGCTGCGTCAAAGCAATGGTCTTTACATCAGATGGATGTAAAGAATGCATTCTTGCATGGGGATTTGCAAGAAGAGGTGTATATGTTGCAGCCATCTAGTTATGAGGATGTGGGTCACCCGAGCATGTTTGCAGGTTGAAGAAAGCCTTGTATGGCTTAAAACAAGCACCAAGAGCATGGTCTGACAAGATTTCTGAATATCTTGTCACTATTGGCTTTCATGTAGCCAATGCAGATTTCTCGTTGTATGTGAGACATGGTGATAGAGGGGTTGTGCTTGTTGTCATCTATGTAGATGACTTGATCATTACGGGGGACCATGATACAGAGATCTTTGATGTAAAGATCTTGCTTAGACAGAAGTTTGAGATGAAGGATCTGGGGGAGCTCAGATATTTCTTGGGCATTGAGGTGATTAGGTCACCACATGGTATTGGATTACTACAGAGACAGTATGGCTTGGACATGTCCAAGTATGGTATGACAGGCTGTAAGCCTATCTCAATGCCATTGGATCAGAATGGCAAGTTGAGTGCAGATTCAGGAGAGATTTTGGAGGACCCTACTATGTATAGGCGCATAGTAGGAAGCTTGATATACATGACAATCACCAGGCCAGATTTGAGCTATGCTGTTGGGTTGGTGAGTCAGTTTATGCAGGTTCCACAGAAATCGCATTTGGATGCATTGAGACGCATACTGAGGTATGTGAGGTCTACTTTGCATTGTGGACTATTCTATGAGACTGGGACAGAGATATGTGTACATGGGTACACAGATGCTGATTGGGCTGGTAGTATCTCAGATAGAAGATCTACCAGTGGATTCATGTTTTCTTTGGGGAGTGCTGCTGAGACTTGGAGCAGTAAGAAACCGCCTACGGTTGCTCTATCCAGTACAGAGGCCGAGTACAGAGGAGCTGCTATGGCAGCATGTGAGGTAGCTTGGTTGAGAAAGCTACTTGCAGATTTGGGTCTATCAGTGGTTGTCATTTTCTGTGACAACATTAGCAGTATACAGTTGGCCAAGAACCCAGTTTTTCATGCTCGTACGAAGCATATAGAGGTCCACTACCACTTCGTCACAGAGAAGGTCTTGGCAGGAGACCTTGACCTTGTTTATGTCAGCATAGGGATCAGGTAGCTGACATCTTTACCAAAGCATTGGGTACAGAGAAGCTCCGTAGATTCAGGGCTTTGCTTGGTGTACACGAGATGGAGTTGAGCTCGAGGGGGAGTGTTGAGATATCGAGCTCATCCAGTGAGGCGGTGGACACTGATGACCCACCTGGGGGATAGGCCCCACACCTACACCACTGGCATGGTTGGTGAGATCTTGGGTGATATGCAGCCAGTGGGATGACAGGCTGTGTGACAGCCATTCTAGAGACTGGCATAGTTATAGCGCCAGCTCATTTAGTTGGGTTCACACTATAGAGAACCCGTGTATGTATTGGTTGAGTACCTTTCATATTATGTGTACTCTTATCTTGTATATGGTGTGTTGAGTGTTGAGTGAAGAAGAAGATATTCAGCCTCTCACCTTTCATATTATGTGTACTCTTATCTTGTATATGGTGTGTTGAGTGTTGAGTGTTGAGTGAAGAAGAAGAAGATATTCAGCCTCTCACCTTGTGTGTTCTCTATTAGGGTTTTGTGAGTGTGTGTGTGCTTGCAAGAGCTCAAGCTCTCTTCCCCCCTGCATCTTTTCACATATCTTCCATAAAATGTATTTTCCTGTGATGCCCAATAGACTTCCTATTTCTCACAAGCACATTGTACTCAGGTCTATAACTAGCATCATCATCCACATCAATCACATTTGATTATCGTCTCTTGTGTGTCGGGCTGATTCTTAATCACTTGCCAAAGGAGTTGGAGCCTTGTACATAGATGTAGATCCAATGGTGCTCTTTACTAGCCTTACAACTTGTGTTGGGCTTATACACATTTTTCCTCTGAATAAGCTTTTCAAGACTTGGACTTGCTCCAATATGCTTCCCTATCATGTATGAATTTTGCTTTGCACTTTACAACAAAGCATTAGCTAATCCACATGCATTGTAGAGTGTTATTTTTTGTTTGAAACCCTCCCTTGGCTAACTCTCGCACATGCTCTATGTAAACCTTGGAAAGAATTTATAACATACTTTATGGTATGTATATTTAAGCTTTGTGGTGCCGGATGAAATAAACAAGAGCATTCCCAACCTTTCATTTATCGCCTTCATTGTAGACTTCTTTAATGACTTTGTATATATAGCATGGTGATAGGAAACTCAAATATTATATCCCCATCATAAAATCTAGGAAGCTCATTTACGTGCTCGTTTCGAAAATCTTTGTTCACAAAGCCTTTGCCATTGCTCAAAGGCATCCTCATCTCACCGATTTCATTTTGGGAGAAAATAAGCTTGATCTCCATAAGTGAAATGGTGTGAAGATGTGTGTGTGTGTGTGTGTATGAGAGAGAGAGAGAGAGAATATCTAATATAAGAAAAAGAAGCAAAACTTGTTAGGAAGTCCTAATTAAATGATTACCAAATAACAATTACGGTATTGTTTGCATTGGGTTAGAATTAGTGTTAACAATTTTAACTTTAGCGTAAAAAGTAGTAATATAATTTTACCAAAAAACATTATATTTTCTTTTTTTAAATCCTTCTAATTATATATTTTTATTACTATTTTTATTTTTCTTTTGAATGTTCTTATAATTATTTGTTTCACACACACGCGCGCGCGGTGCATACACATGCACATGCACACACATCTCTTTCTTTCTCTCCCTCCCTCCCTCTCTCTTGGTTAGCTCATGGAGTTGTTATTCAACACGTCTTGTGTTCGAATCTCACTCCCGTCGGGGATAGATCATATTTGGTCTCTTGAGATTGTTCCTACGATGTTAAAAGAGCTTCTTCTTCTTCTTCTTCTCTCTCTCTCTCACACCCCCCCCCTCTATCTCTATCTCTATCTCACCCACACTATCCCTCTAATTCTCTCTCTCACACATCTCTCTCTCTCTCTCTCACACACACACACATATACACACGCCTGACTCCTCACATACACACCTCACCTCTCTCTTTCTCGCGCGCGCACACACACCTCACCTCACTCACTCTCTCTCTCTCTCTCTCTCTCTCTCTCTCTCTCACACACACACACACACACAAACACACACACACACACCTAACCTCACCTCACCTCACCTCACCTCACACTCTCTTTCTCTCTTTCTCTCTCAAAAACACACACACCTCATCTCACTCTCTCTCTCTCTCTCTCTCTCTCACTCTCACAAACACACACACCTCACCTCACCTCACCTCACCTCACACTCTCTTTCTCTCTCTGTGCGGATTACAGGCTTTCTGTGTGGATAGAGATCTGACAGTGAACCTTGGGAAAACCAAGGTTATGGTGTTTAACACCACACAAGCATGGGTGACGAGATCAAAGCCTCAGTTCACTTTTCGAGGGGAGCCGGTAGAGTACGTCAGGTCATATGTCTACTTGGGAGTTACTTTCATACAGGACCACGTTTCTCCCTTGAAGGAGGCAGTAGCAGCTAGATTAGCTCGAGGGCATGCAGCCTTGGGGGCACTTGAGAGGCAGTGTGCACACATACAGTTTCAGGAGCCATGCACCAAATTGTGGCTATTTGATACGCTTGTCACATTGACCCTCTTGTACGGAGCTCCAATTTGGGGACCCAGTATACATCACACATCTCAGAGAGGGACAGATGAGGGAAGGAGGCAAATGGAGAGACCACTGATTATGATGATTACCCGCATGATTCGAAGCAAATAATCAGTACCACATGAGATTGTTCGAGCTCAGCTAGGTGCCCCACCAGTAGTAACCGAGGCCCTATTCCAGGCAGTTACCTTTTTACACCGGCTATGGGAGCTTCCTCAACAGAGGTAATCCCGATTGGCATTGACCTCATCCATACAGTTGGGAGAGGATGGAGATAGTCATTGTTGGTACGCTCACATGAGATCATGGTTTGACCTACATGGTTTGCAGATAGAGGCACTACCACCCTTTCAGTACAGTCTGGATTGTCCATTTTTGGATCTCACCTGCTCAGAGCAATACCGCGTGGATATCATCAAAGTGGACACAGAGAGGACATGGACTAGCCCCCTTGAGTCTTTGGGCACGAAAATCGCTCATTTACAAGAGCCATTTTCTACACATCTCACTGGATGATTTTATCACCCACCCGACGTACATGGATGTACACCTATCACATGGGATACGTTGTGCCATTGGACAGATCTGGACCTCATCACACCAGCTGTGGATTGAGACAGGGCGATATGTGCATCAGATCGTGGATGACTGCATTTGTCAGCTATGCTACCAAGAGGTAGAGACAGAGGAACACTACATTTACCGATGTACAGTCTATTATGAGATCCGAGGGAGATATCACTGCCTCTTCCGAGAGGGTTTTGGGCCGTTACGTAGGGTCATGGAGTTTGAGGATCAGAGATGCCTGGGATTGTTTCTACTTGAGCTCAAGAGAGACACAGAGAGACCCTCTTGGCAGACAGGAGGCCGAGCCATGATGTACCTAGACAGAGGACCCTGTCAGATTTCTTCAGCAGCACTAGCACACCAGCAACCCAACCCACACCTCGTGATACCTCCTCCACCCATTGGGCCATCAGGGCACCGACCATGCTCCCAGGGAGTCACCATATAGAGTAGTTATCTTATGTCATGCTCGTCGGCCATGCCCACCAGGATCCCGACCACGGCATCCTCACCATCGCCAGATTAGAGCCATTATTGCTTGGCATCGGAGACGCCTACATCGCTTCTACAACCTCTCCATTCTAGACAACCCCATGGGCGGAGATACTTGATCTAAGGAGAGGGCAACACTTCAACTGATTAGCATACATGGATCTACCTGATATACATTTTTCAGTATTTTTCAGTATTTTCTACTTAGTATCATCTCGGAGTCTTACAGTTCTGTTCTTATAACTGTAGGACAATCAGTTTATTGTACTTTTTAGTCTCATTTAGTTGTTCTCTTTGATGAGACACCAACTTCAGATGTACTTTTGGTCTCATAGGCCACTATGGCCTCTTAGAGACGTTAATACGTCATTTCATTTCTCTCTCTTAAACACACACACACACACCTCACCTCTCTCTCTCTCTCTCTCTCTCTCTCTCTCTCTCTCTGTTAGAGGTATATATTTATTCATATTCTTGATGAATTAATAATCTTAAAAAAATATGTTTAATTTAATTTGTGCAGGATTCAGTTTAATGGAAATGCAAGTGGGCACAAGATTAATGTATAGGTGTAAATGTGCACATAGCCATTTTATGTAACAAGGTCCACTAGCAATTTTATTTGGGCAAAGGTTTTTATATATATAAACCTTTGGAGACTTCATATGGTTAAAAATGTGTAAAGCAATACCCCAAAAGTGAAAAAAGGAAGCCCAATTTGTATGCTCACCTATTCTTAGCTCCTTGGGCTATTTTTATGAAATAAAATTCTCTAAATACTCATGTCGTGGAAGTGGAGCTACACAGCTAGGGAGGGAGATTGCACCCAATGATTTTCTTTCCTTTGCTTTTGTGTTATGCTATGTTAATTAATTTCAATTTAATTCAAGTGTTTGTTTTAAAAATTTTGATGTATTTTGTGAGTATTTAATTATTTCTTCAAGAAGATTAAAGGGTCCCGTGACTCTCTCTCTCTCTCTCTCTCTCTCTCTCTCTCAGAGGGTCATCACACCAGCTTGAGATTGAGGCAGGTAGGGCAGCACGGATCCCCAGAGGAGCAGAGAGGATATGCAGACTCCTTTGCTTTTGTGTTATGCTATGTTAATTAATTTCAATTTAATTCAAGTGTTTGTTTTAAAAATTTTGATGTATTTTGTGAGTATTTAATTATTTCTTCAAGAAGATTAAAGGGTCCCGTGACTCTCTCTCTCTCTCTCTCTCTCTCAGAGGGTCATCACACCAGCTTGAGATTGAGGCAGGTAGGGCAGCACGGATCCCCAGAGGAGCAGAGAGGATATGCAGACTATGCCAGGAGGAGGTTGAGAGTGAGGAACATTATGTATGCAGATGCAGAGCATATAGTGTCATTAGAGAGAGATACACCACCATCTTCAGTGGACAAAAAAAGGGTTTAGGGTTTGTGCCCATGATGCCAATGAGACAAATCCTCCTAACGAGGTGACCTTGTGGAAATGTATAGTCCCACTTCTTGCTTCATGTGATATATTGCATATCTGGAATAATTCATTATTCCTTTAACGTGATTATGTGATGCTGCGCAGATCTATGCTAATTTAAGCGGTCTAGAGCTGAAGGATGAAAACAGTCTACTGGCCATAATAAAAAAGGTACAACAAGGGTAGACACTAGGCAAGTATTAGCTACAAATGTTGTAGACAAGACAAAAGTATCACAAAAAGAAATAGGTGAACAAATCAAAAGGTGCAACAAATTCAGGCATGAAAAAGAAAGGTGGCAAGTCAACTATGCAGAGACTTGCTTCCTAGAAAAAGAAGAAAGTTACCAAAAAAACAAAGGTTATAAGCGAAGATAAGGAGGATGATGAGAAAGAAGAGGACGAGGGGACAGAAGAGAACAAAGAGGACGAGGAGACAAAAGAGAACAAAGACGATGACGTTTTATCGAAGCATGGCACATTAGAAGCAACGTGTGACATAGCTAGTTCAGATGGTGCTTCAACTTATAATTGTTACTGACATTCTTTTAAAGCTGTTATAATCGTTTCCTTTAATGCATACGTCTAATTGTGTAACCATGCTTTATTCTTGTATACTAGTATTTCAAAATATATCACTGAAACACATGGCTATTTTGGAAACTATCACCGATATAGTTTGTGTATCTGAACCCTAACTTGTATTTTGAACATAACTATTTTTAGTTTCAACAAGGTATGCTCTAATGTTGACTTGTTATCCATAGACATTACACTAGGTTTGCAAAGTTTATTGGACCCTTAAATAAGTTAAGAAATATATGAAGCCAACCATCATCTCCAACCATCATCTTTGAGAGGATGTTCAATGGTGTGGGTGGATTTTTCGACAGGATTGCCCATAGAGGAACAATCCTCTAGTCCCTCGCTCGAATGTTTGAAAGAAAGAACTTGTTGGGACTACATGTGTGCTTGCCAATGAGTTTTTAAGAGATGATAGAGCCTTAGTTACCACTTGCATTGGTGATCATTTTAGTGACGTAGTGAAGATAGCAAAGGCACATGATCTAGCTCTTTAACGCACTTTATATAATTGCCTCTCAAGCAAAAGCTTTTCCTGTGGCGTTGTCTTACAGGTTCCTTATCTGTAGGGGTCACTCTTGCTAAACGAAGGATTGCATCTGCTTCTTGTCTTCGATGCATGGCCCCTTCTGAAACGCTGCCTCATTTGTTTTGGACGTGCTCCAGCACTAAGGCCTTCATCCGCAAAATTTCCATGTTACTTCGCCTTCGTTTCCCTAACTCTTTTTTTGGGAAACACTTTTGGCTTTTTGGCATACTCCCTACAACCACGGTCCATTACTCTTTACTTTTGTACTGGGTCAGATATTGGGCTTTCTGGACCATATGGCAGGATCACAACATGAGATATTTTGGGAAACCGTTTTTGCAATCTTATCAATATTTTAGAAGCTCCTTACGGCAATCTGTTTATGATGCTTGCCACCAAGGAGATCTTCATCAGTCATGCCTGGAAATAGTTTCTCTTTGCTTCTCATTCCCCGTTGAGGCTCTCCGTTTTGGAGACTCTCATGTAGATTTCTTTGATAATATACTGTTCATGGATTCACCAAAAAAAAAATGTGTGTGTGTGTGTGTGTGTGTGTGTGTGTGTGTGTGAGAGAGAGAGAGAGAGAGAGAAAGAAAGAAAGATTTTATTAACGTCTTCCAAAAGACCGAACTCGGCCTATGAGACAAATCAATGTACTTGGGTGGGGTATCCTTTGTCATCGCAACAAAATGAAAAAGTACTGAGCTAAAAAGCTGAATCTGGGTGTGCAATAAGTACAATGAGTGGGGGAGGGGATGGAGCTCTACTACTAGGAGAATGCAAAGCTATATGCATGGAGTATACAATCATGATATGCAACCTAGCTAGCTCCATCCTGTACCATACTGGGGGTATAAAATGGTATACATCAATGAAGGGGAGAGAGAGAGAAATGAAATGAAATGAAACCATATATTTATGTCTCTAAAAGGCCATGATGGCCTATGAGACCAATACTGAGAGTACATATGAAGTTGGTGTCTCATCAAAGAGAACAACCAAATGAAATTGAAAAGTACAATAAACTGACTATCTTATGGTTATAAGAACTATAAGTAAGACTCCTAGATGATGCTGAGTAGAAAATATTGGAAAATGTATATCAAGTAGATCCATGTAGCCTAATCAGTTGAAGTGTTGCCCTCTCCTCAGATCAATTATCTCCGCCATGGGGCTGTCTAGAATGGAGAGGTCACAACAGCGAGGTAGGCGCCTCCGATGCTGAGCAATAATGGCTCTAATCTGGCGATGGTGAGGATGCCGTGGTCAGGATCCTGGTGGGCATGGTCGACGAGCACGACATAAGACGACTGCTCTATCAATGGTGACTCCCTGGGAGCGTGGCTAGTGTCCTGATGGCCCAATGGACAAGGTATCAGGAGGCGTGTGGGTTGGGCTGGGTTGCCGGTGCTGGTGCTGGTGCTGGTGCTGAAGAAATCTGTCACGATCCTCTCTCTAGGTACATCATGGCTCGGTCTCCTGTCTGCCAAGAGGGTCTCTCTGTGTCTTCAAAGCTCAAGTAGGAACAATCCCAGGCAACTCTGATCCTCAAACTCCATGACCCTACGTAACAACCCAAAACCCTCTCGGAAGAGGCAGTGATATCTCCCTCGGATCTCATAATAGACTGTACATCGGCAAATGTAGTGCTCCTCTGACTCTGTCTCCTAGTAACATAGCTGACAAATGCGGTCATCCGAGATCTCATGCACATATTGCCTTGTCTCAATTTGCAGCTGGTGTGATGAGGTCTGGATCAATCCAATGGCACAACGTATCCCATGTGATAGGTGTACATCCATGTATGATGGGCGGGTGATAAAACCATCTGGTGAGAGGTGTAGAAAATGGCTCTTGTAATGAGCCATTTTTGTGCCTAAGGGCTCAAGGGGACTAGTCCATGTCCTCTCTGTGTCCACTCTGACGATATCCATCCTAATCACGCGACCTGCTTAAGCACGTGAGATCCAAAAATGGACAATCCAAGCTATACTGAAAGGGTGGGAGTGCCTCTATCCACAAAGTTGCAAACCATGTAGGTCAAACCATGATCTCATCTGAGCATACCAGCAATGAGTATCTCCATCCTCTGCCAACTGTATGGATGAGGTCAATGCCAATCAGGAGTACCTCTGCTGAGGGAGCTCCCATAGCCGCTGTAAAAAGGTAATTGCTTGGAATAGGGCCTCGGTCACTATTGGTGCGGCACCCATCTCGGCCCGAACAATCTCATGTGGTACCGATGATTTGCTCCGAATCATGCGGGCAATCATCATAATCAATGGTCTCTCCATATGCCTCCATCCCTCATCCGTCCATAGTAGCCAAGAGTTTCATAAAAAAGATTTTTGAAACGCGTTTCGAAACGTTTCATTGCCCGACCCAAAAGTATGAAACGGGAGGGGTACCTTGGGGGGGGGGAGACCCAACAATAGGGACCCTCAACAAGTTTCATATCAGTTTATAAGACTGCAAACAAACAACATGTCACCTTGATCTTATAGACTTAAAAATGTGTAAATAAAAGCAAGACATTGCAATTTGAAATTTGATTTACGAATCACAATATCATATCAATATTTGACATCATGATTCATGACATGCCAACCTTGGCCCCTGGATACCGAATTTAACTTACAAGTAACCAAATGACAATAAGATTGTCTAAATAGTAAAGACCAAAGAGTGGCAATCCATAAAATCATAAATGTGACATGAGCCATGGGCCATGGCCAAAGCACCTAAGAGTCTGGCACATGTGACACATGTGGTACATAAAAAAACCGACATAAAAGATAATAGCTACAACTGTCAACAATGTCTAATGTCAACATGAGACATGAGTCATGACCATAAATCATAAATGAACGAGAATGACTAAGTAGATACCAGACTCTAGAAGCCTAGTCATCCTCGTCTTTATCCTGAACATCAGATGCCTCAGAAGCTGTGACCCAATCGGGAGAGTCATCTGCACCCTCTGCCACCGCTGCCTCAGGTCCAGCACTCGTGCTAGCACCATCTGTGCAAGGTGCAACACTCGTGCTGTGTACCCACAACAACTCCAATCCTGGCTCGAGAGCGGCTACGGGTTTGCCTGGTTCCCTGCATCGCCTCCTCCTCATATAACATGGTGTAAATGTCCTGCTCATCAGGTGGGATCTCTGGGATGTCTTTCACTTTCTCGATGTCGATTTCGTCAACATTTACTTGTATTGGCTCTATGGAATTGCCTCTTTGCTCAAGTAGACGGAGGTTGCAATGACAATAAACCAACCGCTCTAATTGTGCAGTAGTAAACTTGTTCCTTTTCTTTGTGTGGAAAAGGGCCCATGTACTCCAATTTCTCTCACAAGGACTTGAGCTGCAGTCCTGTGAGAGCACTCTCATAGCAAGCCTCCTCTGCAAAATTCAAATATGAAAAATCACACATGAGTCATGATTCATTATTCATGACACGTGTGACATGAGCACAAAATTGTAATAAATACTCACCAGCTGCGGGGCACTTATACCATATTTCTCCCACCAAGATACGGGCTGCAACATCCCTGAATGCAATTCCGCAGTTGGTGACCCAAAATGCTTTCCTGTCTTGTTGCGGAAGGCAAGCCGCTGCTCCTCCAAGGCAGCCAACTCCCCCACATCTCCACCCACCCATGTTGTCACATACTCGGTCCAACCATCCTCCAACTCCTCACAACATGCCTGGTCTTCGTGTCTCCACAAAGGATGAAGAATGTGGGCCACCGCATGGATTGGTCTATGAAACCAATCCCAACGATCTTGCCAAATAGCACGAAGGCTGTCCTTCCTAGTTTTTTAAACATTACAATTTAGAATCTAGATGCACCAAGTTTAGAGCTGAAATTGAAGAGTTAAGAGTCAAGACAAAATATAATACTTACTCAATAGCAGAAATACCAGTTGCCTTTATAAGGCACTCCCCGAGTTTGTCCATGTACTCATACAAGAGGCCCATGGTGCTGCCCTCCATGTCGGTGATACGCAATACGCTGTAGAAAGGCTGTAAAACTCTCACCAATCCCTCTGCTGTTGCCCACCACCCACCACCCACCACCCAAAATAGTGCTTGCAAACTTATCTGACTTTGGACACTTATTTTCAGCCTCCCAATCATACCACTCCTTGGACACCACTAGTCGTAAGAGTCCCTTTCGGACTCTTACTACTCTGTCAAGCACTATGAACATATATGCAAACCTGGTGGTCGAGGGTTTACACAACTCCAACTCACCCTGTGCCCTGTAGATAGAAAGTATCTTGGGCCTCTTTGTGACAAATTTGACAATGAAGCGAGCTGTATTCAATATATCCTGCAACCAACCTAGCTTGCCCATATCCTCCATCATAAGATCTAGACTATGACTGGCACATGGTGTCCAAACAATACGTGGGAACTCATCCTGAAGCATGCGGCCCATACTGACACAGTTTGAACCATTGTCAGTCACAACCTGCACAATGTTTTCTGGCCCAACTTCCAACACAGCCTCACGCAAATGGCGCCAAATGAACTCTCCTGTCACCACTGTCCCTAGTTGGGATGCATCAATGGCACGCAAAAACATTGTGCCCTTGCGGGAGGACACCAAGATGTTGTACACACTCCTCTTGCGTACATCCGACCACCCATCACAAAGCAATGAACAGCCGTACTTTTCCCATGTCTTCCTTAATGGCTGAATTTCATGATGCACCTGTGCACGCTCTCTACGGAGCTCTCTAGTGCGCATAGTCTCATAGCTGGGCCCCTCCCACTCATATCCAATTCGGCTAATTGCACGCATGGCACATTTCCAACGATTTGTGCGTAGTATGTTGAAAGACAAGGCACACTGTATGAAAAGCTTAGTTAGCTCCCGAGTTGCCTCTTTCACAGCCTGTTTTTGAATACCTGCTTTTATGCTGCCTCTCTTGAGAGACCCCACAATCGGCAAATTAGAACGAGCCGCTACTGGCATAGAGCTCGATCTTACATAAACACCACCTGTATATGAGTCTTGGCTCTCGGCCACCTGTGTTTTTTCCCTCTTTGTCACTGCCTCTGAATTCTCCTCTTCCTCGATTCCTGTACCTGTGTTGGAGTCAATAACCCCTTCTTGGATTTTCTTCCAATCTTGTAGACTGTCCTGCACAACCTTTGGCACCTTGGGACAAGCAGAAATCCCCTCACCCTTCAAGCCAGACAAGTGGGCTTTGATGCGGGTTACACTCCCGCCAGTCACTAACAGGCAGAAATTGCATCTCCATTTTTCAGCTCCAGACCCACCATATCTTTCAAGAGAGGTGACGTGTGTCCACACAGCATCACGATTGCGACCCATCTATGGCAAAAGAAACAAAAAAAAAACTCCCTGTTGAAAGTTGAAGGTAAAAAGAGCTTCCTGTTGAAAGTTAATCACATTATGCTGCATGCACACACATTATGCTGTTGAAATTTGAGATGTGTGTGTGTGTGTGTGCGTGTTTGTGTGTGTGTGTGTGTGTGAGAGAGAGAGAGAGAGAGAGAGAGAGAGTCTTGAGAGAGAGAGAAAGCTAGAGGAGAGAGAGAGAGAGGTAAAACCTGCTAGTTGCAAGGCTGTAGCAAACACGCACGCACGCTCTCTCTCTCTGTGAAACTCGCACGTAAGCTCTCTCTCTGTGAAACGCGTGCGCAAGGCTAAAAAAGGCCCAAATTTTGAGCCGTACGTTTTCAAACGGCAAAAATCCCCAATTTTGACATAAAAAAATAAGCATAAAAAACTCGTTTCAAATTTAACGAAACGTTTCGAAACGTTAGTAGGGATGCGAAACGCGTTTCATTGCTACTATGCATCCGTCCCTCTTCTCTGAGATCTATGATGGGCCCCCAAATTGGAGCTCCGTACAGGAGGGTCGGTGTGACAAGTGTATCAAATAGCCACAATTTGGTGCGCAGCTCCTGAAATTGTATGTGTGCACACTGCCTCTCAAGCATAGTAGCAATGAAACGCGTTTCGCATCCTCACTGAAGTACGAAACGTTTCGAAACGTTTCGTTAAATTTGAAACGAGTTTTTATGCTTTTTTTTTATGTCAAAATTGGGGATTTTTGCCGTTTGAAAACGTACGGCTCAAAATTTGGGCCTTTTTCAGCCTTGCGCACGCGTTTCACAGAGAGAGAGAGAGAGCGTGCGTGCGTGTTTGCTACAGCCTTGCAACTAGCAGGTTTTACCTCTCTCTCTCTCTCTCTCTCTCTCTCTCTCTCCTCTAGCTTTCTCTCTCTCTCAAGACTCTCTCTCTCTCTCTCTCTCTCTCTCTCTCTCTCTCACACACACACACACACACACACAAACACGCACACACACACACACACATCTCAAATTTCAACAGCATAATGTGTGTGCATGCAGCATAATGTGATTAACTTTCAACAGGAAGCTTTTTTTACTTTCAACTTTCAACTGGGAGATTTTTTTTTGTTTCTTTTGCCATAGATGGGTCGCAATCGTGATGCTGTGTGGACACACGTCACCTCTCTTGGAAGATATGGTGGGTCTGGAGCTGAAAAATGGAGATGCAATTTCTGCCTGTTAGTGACTGGCAGGAGTGTAACCCGCATCAAAGCCCACTTGTCTGGCTTGAAGGGTGAGGGGATTTCTGCTTGTCCCACGGTGCCAAAGGTTGTGCAGGACAGTCTACAAGATTGGAAGAAAATCCAAGAAGGGGCTATTGACTCCAACACAGGTACAGGAATCGAGGAAGAGGAGAATTCAGAGGCAGTGACAAAGAGGGGAAAAACACAGGTGGCCGAGAGCCAAGACTCATATGCAGGTGGTGTTTATGTAAGATCGAGCTCTATGCCAGTAGCGGCTCGTTCTAAATTGCCGATTGTGGGGTCTCTCAAGAGAGGCAGCATAAAAGCAGGTATTCAAAAACACGCTGTGAAAGAGGCAACTCGGGAGCTAACTAAGCTTTTCATACAGTGTGCCTTGTCTTTCAACATACTACGCACAAATCGTTGGAAATGTGCCATGCGTGCAATTAGCCGAATTGGATATGAGTGGGAGGGGCCCAGCTATGAGACTATGCGCACTAGAGAGCTCCGTAGAGAGCGTGCACAGGTGCATCATGAAATTCAGCCATTAAGGAAGACATGGGAAAAGTACGGCTGTTCATTGCTTTGTGATGGGTGGTCGGATGTACGCAAGAGGAGTGTGTACAACATCTTGGTGTCCTCCCGCAAGGGCACAATGTTTTTGCCTGCCATTGATGCATCCCAACCAGGGACAGTGGTGACAGGAGAGTTCATTTGGCGCCATTTGCGTGAGGCTGTGTTGGAAGTTGGGCCAGAAAACATTGTGCAGGTTGTGACTGACAATGGTTCAAACTGTGTCAGTATGGGCCGCATGCTTCAGGATGAGTTCCCACGTATTGTTTGGACACCATGTGCCAGTCATAGTCTAGATCTTATGATGGAGGATATGGGCAAGCTAGGTTGGTTGCAGGATATATTGAATACAGCTCGCTTCATTGTCAAATTTGTCACAAAGAGGCCCAAGATACTTTCTATCTACAGGGCACAGGGTGAGTTGGAGTTGTGTAAACCCTCGACCACCAGGTTTGCATATATGTTCATAGTGCTTGACAGAGTAGTAAGAGTCCGAAAGGGACTCTTACGACTAGTGGTGTCCAAGGAGTGGTATGATTGGGAGGCTGAAAATAAGTGTCCAAAGTCAGATAAGTTTGCAAGCACTATTTTGGGTGGTGGGTGGTGGGCAACAGCAGAGGGATTGGTGAGAGTTTTACAGCCTTTCTACAGCGTATTGCGTATCACCGACATGGAGGGCAGCACCATGGGCCTCTTGTATAAGTACATGGACAAACTCGGGGAGTGCCTTATAAAGGCAACTGGTATTTCTGCTATTGAGTAAGTATTATATTTTGTCTTGACTCTTAACTCTTCAATTTCAGCTCTAAACTTGGTGCATCTAGATTCTAAATTGTAATGTTTAAAAAACTAGGAAGGACAGCCTTCGTGCTATTTGGCAAGATCGTTGGGATTGGTTTCATAGACCAATCCATGCGGTGGCCCACATTCTTCATCCTTTGTGGAGACACGAAGACCAGGCATGTTGTGAGGAGTTGGAGGATGGTTGGACCGAGTATGTGACAACATGGGTGGGTGGAGATGTGGGGGAGTTGGCTGCCTTGGAGGAGCAGCGGCTTGCCTTCCGCAACAAGACAGGAAAGCATTTTGGGTCACCAACTGCGGAATTGCATTCAGGGATGTTGCAGCCCGTATCTTGGTGGGAGAAATATGGTATAAGTGCCCCGCAGCTGGTGAGTATTCATTACAATTTTGTGCTCATGTCACATGTGTCATGAATAATGAATCATGACTCATGTGTGATTTTTCATATTTGAATTTTGCAGAGGAGGCTTGCTATGAGAGTGCTCTCACAAGACTGCAGCTCAGGTCCTTGTGAGAGAAATTGGAGTACATGGGCCCTTTTCCACACAAAGAAAAGGAACAAGTTTACCACTGCACAATTAGAGCGGTTGGTTTATGAGCAAAGAGGCAATTCCATAGAGCCAATACAAGTAAATGTCGACGAAATCGACATCGAGAAAGTGAAAGACATCCCAGAGATCCCACCTGATGAGCAGGACATTTACACCATGTTATATGAGGAGGCGATGCAGGGAACCAGGCAAACCCGTAGCCGCTCTCGAGCCAGGGTTGGAGTTGTTGTGGGTACACATGGTGCTAGCACGAGTGCTGCACCTTGCACAGATGGTGCTAGCACGAGTGCTGGACCTGAGGCAGCGGTGGCAGAGGGTGCAGATGACTCTTCCGATTGGGTCACAGCTTCTGAGGCATCTGATGTTCAGGATGAGGACGAGGATATTGAGTTGGATGATGCAGAGGAGGATGACTAGGCTTCTAGGGTCTAGTATCTACTTAGTCATTCTCGTTTTTTTACAGCTAAATTTATGATTTATGGTCATGACTCATGTCTCATGTTGACATTAGACATTGTTGACAGTTGTAGCTATTATCTTTTATGTCGGTTTTTTTATGTACCACATGTGTCACATGTGCCAGACTCTCAGCTGCTTTGGCCATGGCCCATGGCTCATGTCACATTTATGATTTTATGGATTGCCACTCTTTGGTCTTTACTATTTAGACAATCTTATTGTCATTTGGTTACTTGTAAGTTGTTAAATTCGGTATCCAGGGGCCAAGGTTGGCATGTCATGAATCATGATGTCAAATATTGATATGATATCGTGATTCATAAATCAAATTTCAAATTGCAATGTCTTGCTTTTATTTACACATTTTTAAGTCTATAAGATCAAGGTGACATGTTGTTTGTTTGCAGTCTTATAAACTGATATGAAACTTGTTGAGGGTCCCTATTGTTGGGTCTCCCCCCCCCAGGTACCCCTCCCGTTTCATACTTTTGGGTCGGGCAATGAAACGTTTCGAAACGCGTTTCAAAAACCTTTTTTATGAAACTCCTGGCTACTGTGCTCTCAAGTGCCCCCAAGGTTGCATGCCCTCGAGCTAATCTAGCTGCTGCTGCCTCCTCCAAGGAGAAACGCGGTAACTCCCAAATAGACATATGACTTGACGTACTCAACCGGCTCCTCTCGGAAAGTGAACTGAGGCTCTGATCTCGTCACCCATGCTTGTGTGGTGTTAAACACCATAACCTTGGTTTTCCCAAGGTTCATTGTCATATCTCTATCCGCACAGAATGCGTGTAATGCATCCAGATGTCTCTGTGGGTATCAACACCCCTTCCAGGCATGCCCCTAGGCCTCCCAATCTGTCTACATAATCGGAGACCACATCAATGTACAGTCCAAAAAGGGTGGGTAATAGCGGGCATCCTTGCTTCACCCCTATTGTGCTGGTCACCATATTGGATAGTCCGCCTCGAGCTCGGAATCTACTTGTCACAGACTCATACAAAGCATATATCCCCCACTGCATATCCTCAGGTAACTCAATGTCATGTAATCTGTGCATAAGCCTGACACATGGTACAATATCGAAGGCTTTGCGGAAGTCCACAAAGCAGCAGTACATCCTTCTCTTCTGTGCCTTGCCCTCTTCACAATAAGTGCCCTAAGTGTCAGTATGTGATCCAAGGTAGTAAATCCTCTCCTAAAGCCGGCCTGTCCCTGTGCTTGATGACCATGCCTTGCCCAGTGGCTCAGCTTTGACTCCAATATAGAGCCATATAGTTTGGCCAAGTAATGACCGATCATGATCATCCTGTAGTTGCTTGGTACCATGGGGTCCCCCCTCTTAAAGAGTGGTACAATGGTATGCTCTGTCCACCTTGCCGGGAAACCCTCACAAATGGCACGATTAAACACATGTACAATCAGCGGAGCCAAAGTATAGCGTGCATATGAGAAATGCTCTCCAACTAACCCATTATGATCCTGTGCCTTTCCATTATGTAACCTATCTATCACATCTAGCACCATCCGCATAGTAAAAATGTGCTGCTAGCCGGTCTAGCTCCCAGTGGAGGGGGGTGGGGGGCTGTCGTGGTGCATCATATAGCTCTCTAGCATAAGCATGCCATGCCTCAGGTGCAGTAATCGGAGTACCAGGTTGTCTCTCCTGAAACATCTTCCATGCCCTCTTGCTGTCCTTCCCCAGGAAGAGTTGGTAGATCTCCTCCTCTAGCTTAGCCAGGTAGGCTCGTTTCTTCCTCCGCACAAGGCATTGAAATATCATCCTGGCATGTCTGTGTGTGTGAGTCCCAATGGCAATCTCACGCTGTAGCTGTGCCCGTGTCTCACAACACTCATCATCATACCAACTGTTCTGTGGGGCAGTGCTGCGGGGGGGGGGGGGGGGGGGGGTGGATCATAGTGCAAGGAAACACATATGAGGCGAATGCATGTAGTACACCTCCCAATCCTCTCGTAATCTCATCCAGAGGGCTATGCGGGTCTAAAGCAAACATGCCATCAGATATTGCATCTCTGTAAACCCCAACTGTCTCACGTGTAAACTGATATCTCGGGTACCTAGGTAGATGAGTGGCTGGCCAATCTCTCGGGGATCTACCTACTAGTGTGAAACTCAAGTATGCATGGTCATCTGCTATGCCAATGGGCCGATTGGAAATCGTGAAACCCCACACATCAGGTATCAATGAAGGAGATCCCATCAAGTAGTCCACTGTGCTCACTCCCCCCTTAAGAGTTCCAGTGTGTGAGAGCATTTGATCCCTGTCATCTCGATAGGCCATTGTATATGACCAACCCATGTGCACTCCCGAGTGTGAGAAAATGCCTGCCATAATCTGTAATCTCCCCCTCATCCTGTGCTGATCTCTGCAACCCTACATCCTCTGCCGTGATCTTAGACGTAAGGGCCATGAGACCACAAGGATGTTACAATAGTTCCATGAGGTATCATGGAAAAGAATATGAAATGAAATGGCTAGCTACATATACGATAGTGATCAAGATCATGTGAGGAGGAGACAAGATAGTCCTCTCAATACGAAGTACAAAAGTAGCCACCTGGCCCATATAAGAGGTATGATCACTCTGCGGGTGAGACCTCCATGATCTCATACAATGAGCCATCAGGGCATGCGCTGCAGTTGATGCACTCTATCCAAACCCCGGGCAGGGAGGGGAGGGGGGGGCAGAGGGGGTGTGGTGGTGTATCTTTGAAGGTGCCTCTGTGCGCTTTCTAAGCCGCCTAGGGAGCTCCTCAAAATCCAATGAGCCATCAGGTCCTCCTCTAATGGTGCTCTCCTCATAATGAAAGGTTGTAAGGTATCATGAGTCTGTTTGTTCGCTCTCTGAGGAGGAGATCTCTATGATTGCTTAGCTTCACAAGGAAGAGCCCCAAGCACTATAACCGGCAAGTTAATAGTCCTAGATCATGGGCCAACACATAAATATACAATAGTTTAGGTAGTTGTGCGTTGTGTGTATGTCTCTATTCCACTACTATTATCTTCTCTAATATTTACGTGCACATTAGACACAAGTCTACCACATGCACTCATCAAGATGGTGATGACTGCCACAAGTCTAGCACATGAGATGGTGACCACCTTTGATCCTCATCAACCCCTTATTCAGACCAAAAACTTCCCTGTTTCAAGTCAACACAGCCTTAGATTAAGCTCAAATAAAATCCCTTATCACCCCTTGTTAGATAGTACCCTCTCCCAACTTAGCTTTCTTATCTTTCTCCAAGATCCATCATCTTAGTCATGGCCCTCCCTCTCCACCCTCTTCACCCCCATGGACCTCTCCACCTTGGGTCTCACTAAGCTTTCTTCTTTGATCTCTGTGACCCCTTTGACATACGTGGGAACCTCTCCAAGCGATTTATACAAATCATGAACCCACTCCATGTTAGCAACCAATGCTCAATCTCTGAGACCTCAATCAAAGTCAAACTATCAATTAAATCAAACATGTACAATCAAAGCCTGGTTCTTCTAGATCAACTCACACACAAAATCCAAAATTCAGTTTTAGCAACTAGTCATCATCTACTTAAATTTTGACTAATTAGATACAAGAAGCTTTAAACATCCCAACTACACTCTGTCATATACAGAGTTAGAAACATGTTCCCTTTGATTATATCTTCATGAATACTGTTTTATGTCAATAATGCAGGGGAAGCATTTTGACCGTCTTGAGAATGAGGTCGTGGAGACCTAACCGATAAAGTTGCAATAGCTGACGGAGAGTCAACGGAGGGCGTCTCGCGTATCAAGGTCGGCTGAGGTCTTGACCAGCCTCGGTTCGATTTAAATGGTGAGCTTCCGGTACGGTGGATGAGGGACCAAGGAAGCGGCCTATGAGTGAAGCGCTAGGTGACCTGCGAAGGATCCTAGAGGATGCTGACCATACGGTGCTCTGGGCCGCCGAAGATACCCACACGTGCGTCGGGAAAGATATTGGAACAATGAGAAGAGAGTGCTGAGAGTTTGTAGATCCCATTCTCCACTCCGCCTTCCCATATAACCTTGCATGTTGCTTTGTCTTGTAGAGCAACAAAATGCTCATCAAACTCCACCCGGATGCCAGTCTTGCAAACCTCATGCACTGACAAAAGATGAAAACCAAGTGCTGGGACGTAAAGAACACGAGAGGAATGCTTCCCCCCTTTGCCATCGGGAATAATCTCCATCCTGTCCTCACTGTGAATCGGGATAGTGGAATTGTCGTCAATGAAAATGCGACTTGACTACCGTTTAAGATGTTGTAGTAACTTTCGGGAAGGAGTCATGTGCCTGGAAGCTCCACTGTCGAGAATCCACTTCGAGTATCCCTGGCAGTGAAACCAACTACCTCCTTGCTCGAAGAAGATGAAGCATCTGTGTCGATAATCTCCAAGTGCACAAAAGCTAGTGTCTTAGCAGCTGTAGCTGAAGAATCAGTACTCGTCTCGGTACTCCGCTTAGGACATTTCCTCCAATAGTGGCCTTTCTCGCCACAATTGTTCCAGGTCCACTTGGCCTTCAAAGCATCATGCTCTGAATCGGGCTTCTTCTCAGAAGACTTCTATGATGAAGAGTTCCCTTTGCTCTTATTGTTGTTGTTCGTTACGGCCTTTTGATTGCTGGCCAGTCAAGGCCTTAGAACCTCTATCCTGTGGAGGGTTCGTAAAACACTCTTCCTGGTCCAAGACCATAGGCACAAGCTTCTCCCATGTGATGGTGCTGAGACTCCCACATGGGGTGTGCAATTAAGGAAGATGAAAGAACACACACGGACATTGACACGATCCCCATAACTGTGCTTGAGTCTCCCGTTCTTTCCTAGTAGAGGGTAAAAGCTCCCCGTCCTCCAACTCTGGCCATGAACACCAACCACAATGAAATCAGCCAAGTCATAAGACTCCAAGACAAACTCAATCATTACCTTCTAGATGCCATAGTTGGTCCCGTCCAACTATTGATCCACCAGAAATGTGGGGAGAGTGGGGATCTTCACGTGCTTCTCAGCCATCTCAAGCAAATCTGTCATCTCAAGGGTTCACAGTCTTGTGAAGGGAGGGTGGGTGGGAAAAAAAATGAAGAAGAGGCTGCAAACAATATGCAAGGTGGTTGTCCAACGGTGATGGCTGCCTTCTACCCGATCTCCAAGTCCCAAGAAATCTCTAATCAGCACCAAAAATCAGTGAACCCTCAAGCGCCACCTGGGGCTCTGATACCATGTCGGAATGCACAACGGAAAATGAGACAAGTGCTGTGGAAAACAAAACGCAGAAGTGTAGAGAGAGAGAAGCTGTATAAACTCTGCTATATACACAAGAATCTGATACAAAATAGGTGTGGGGGGGGGGGGGGGGGGGGCAAGGGTGGTATTTACCACCCTCCAATGCTGGTCAGCCAGGTCAAAACAGCTGACAGCCTGCCTAGGTTGTCCACGACTGAGAAAAAATGCAGTCGGCCAGCATATCATCAGCCGGCCAGGACAAACTCACAAGTTGGCCAGCAAAGAAGTAGTCGGCCAGCACAAAACTGTCCCACGACCAGAAAAATTAGGAAAAACAAGGGAAAAATGGAAAAAAATGGGAAAATTTGAGAAAAGCTCTTGGGCGGGCACACCCACAACAAAGGCCCTCACTGTATAGACAGGAGATGACTGCTAACAGGTGGAACGTCAACAGAGCTTTGAGGGTGGCGGTGATTTGAGGTGGGACAGTCGAGGCTGGAATCTCTGCGCAAGGGCAATAGATGGAGATAGTGATGCCGAGGGCCGTACAAGCTGCTAGCGGTGACTAAAGGCAGCTCAAACAGGGCGCTGCAGGGTGGTGATTACAAGCGGCGCAAGCAGGATGAAGGCGGCGGCGCTACAAGTCAGAGATGGTGTAGCAAGGCGGTGGCGCTGGCTGGCGTTACTAGTATTACTGGTGGCGATTGGAGGAGGCAGCAGCAGCAAAGGTGGCTACAAGCGGCCTTAGCTAGGCGGCACACTACAGCGAGAAGCTTTAGGCGGAAACACCAGCACAGAGCACGACGGCACATAGCTTAAGGCAGCGGGCTACTACACAACGGTAGCGCACAACTGAAGGCGGCATCGTTGTGGGTGATGGCGTAAGGTGGTGGAGAGGATGATGATGAGTCTCCACAAGCTCTCCTTCAAGTTCTCCACGAGTTGTTCCACGAGTTGTTTCTATGCCTCACCAAGAGGGTATAGGCTTCTTATATACTTGATGGGGGGGTCCATGCTTTTGCCTTGCCTTGCTTTTGCTTTGCCTCTTTGCTTTTGTTTTATTTTTCTTGCTTTTGCTTTTCCTCTTTGCTTTTTCTTTATTAAATATTAAAAATAGTCAAAGTTCTTGATTTGTGCTTTTAAAATCTTCACAGCCTTGCTTTTTGGCCCTGGAGGTGCTTTTTGAAAAAGTAGCTTTTAGCTTTTTGATCCAGTTCGATGTCCTCTTTCCAATGGTGCCCTCAATTTTTGGTCAACATAGTTTGACTTTTTGCTTTTTCTTGCTTTTTGACCAATGATGGTGCTTTTTCCTGTGACAACCTAATGATCCCTATTCCCATGTGTCCATCAACCTGGCCAAGTGTCCGAGCATGAGTTATATCATGTGAAAAGAGCTTGGAAGACCAAATAGTTACACAGCCCTAGCAGCCCGACGAAACCAAAATCAGCTGACCAAGCATTAAACGCCATTTTCACCCAGTCATGGGAAATTTTGCAGGCCAACAGCCTCCTTAGGCAACCGACCAGCATCCTAGAGCCATATAAAAACACATGCCATATTCAGTCCATAAACCATCAGGTAAAATTCACAGATCATCAAGCTAAGTCAAGCATGTATGCCTAGGCTGTTGCCTATGCATACTTACAGCCACTCTTGTGCTTTCAACCCAAGGCAAAGAAGCTAAGTCTCTCTAGGAGTATTCAGCACACCTACCCAGGCTGTTGCCTATGCATACTTACAGCCACTCTTGTGCTTTCAGCCCAAGGCAAAGAAGCTAAGTCTCTCTAGGAGTATTCACCCTCAATCTCGGGCCACTGTATTTCTCTCGAAGATAGCTTCATAGTCGCCTAAAGCTTAAGCACAATTCTGCCCAGCGTTTGGTCGATTTGTCCTTGCGTTTGGCAGTCAATCAATCAGTTTGTCCACTCAGTCTTGTGGACACAGTTCGGACACAGTTCAGCTTGTGTACAGATCTCCAAAAGAAGAAATAATGCAAATACTCCTCCTTGCAAGGGAGGGCCCTTTAGTGGGTAATTCGGGAACCCATCTGGTGTTGTCTCTACTACATCTCTTTCAGATTCATGTATGCTGTTTTAAAGGATTACTAAAGACTCACTAAACTCAAGTTTAAAGAAAGACTTCGTTGTTTCACACAGTCCTAGCTCGGCGCATGCTACATTGGTATCAAATCTCGGGATGTGATTCAACCACGCAACCTAGGGTGAGGGCATCCTGTGGATGGTGAAGCTGAGATCGAGAAAAACCACTCGCACATCCACAATGGCATCAAGCTCCGAAGACATCACTAAAGAAGAAGAGCTATTCAAAGAAACACTTCCGCAAAAAGAAAACGAAGACAACTAGAAGCTAAAAGAGCAGATAAGGCAACTCCAGATTCAACTCGAAAGAGTGCAAATGGAAAAAAAACTGGCAGAATTACAAGAAACCTTGGCCTAGCAAAAGACACCTAAAGAACAAAGTTCCTCAATGGAACAATGGCGTCAATGGATGATTGAAAAAGAAGAGCAAGACCGTGAATCAAAACTGGTCGAACAGCTGTAGAGAAAGCCAAACGCAAGGCCAAAGAGGAGCGATTGCGGGCAGAGCTCGAAGCGAAGGCGAACCACAAGCGACAGGCCCAAAAAGACTTGAGGAACAAGTTCCAACAGACACTCTGGACTCTGGTAACTTCTTTCCACCCTTCTCAATCTCTACAACCCCAGCCATAGCCTTGACAACAGTTATCCGTGCCTCACTGAACTTCACCAAGTACGATGGCAAGTGTGACCATTCGGTTGTGACTCAGTTTATTCACTAGTTTGTTGCCCACTTTCCACTTTCCAAAATCACAGAAACCCAAGACAAGTCCATCTGGCGGCTCCACACCTCACAAGTGATGCAGTCACTTGGTGGCAACATTGGTCCCGTTTGCACACACATTCTTCCACTGGCTTACCGGACTATGATCGGGACACCTTTGTGTCCGATTTGAAAACCAGGTTTCTACCTCCGCAGTACATGACAAATCTTGAAGATGAGTTCTACAAACTCACCTAGAACGGTTTCCCTGTGCTCATCTACTCCAACAAAGTGATCACATCAAGTCAACAGTTGGGAAATCCGAGGAGGATAAGCTCAAGCAGTTCATTCGGGGATTGGATCCAACCATTCAATTCCATGTTCGAAATTTTGAACCCCGGACTTATGATAGGGCTTCGACTCTTGCACAGAATCGTGAGATGATGCTCAATGGAGGCAAGCCCAAGACCGCTCCCGTCACCCCCAAACCTCAGCAGCAGCAGCAGACGCAGACTACCCAGCAGATTCAGGCATCTAACCAGCAGGCAGGTAAGGGGGCTCCCAACAACAAGGATCAAAAGAAGAAGGGCCAGAATAGCTCTTTTAGCGGGAAGGAGCGACAAGATGGACTTAAGAAGACCCCTGAAGAAAAGATCAAGAAGGACCTTACTGGAGGATTCTTATAGTCCGATGAGGAGGAGCAGTACTTCAAAGAGAACCGTTGCTTTTTCTACCACCACACGGGACATGCCAAGAAGGATTGTACCAAATGGCAAGCGGAAAAAATCAAACAACAAGTCTCTACAATGGCTAGTGCCACAGCTGTACCACCTCCTCCACCCCTGCCCTCAACCACCAATAGTGTTCAACTGTTGCCCGCTTTGAATGCGGTACCCCCGGTGGTATTTGATGATAAGCAGGGGGGCGGAGTGACAAACTAGCTCATCAACGGTGCAAGAATCATGTACAGAAGTAGTACCTTTTAGGATATTTTGACATATGCCATGGCCCTGTTGTGAGCCCCGGTTCGGGACACGTCAGGCACGAGCCAGTCTCCCAGCCATAGAGGCAAGTGTTAGGTCAATCCTCTTAACCCACTGTGCAGAATTCAGCAAGTGTTCATCATATAGGTGCATGTAGAAGTCAGCCATAGCAGTAGGATGCATGTTAGGCATTCAGTTGCATTCCATGTAGAAGGAGGCCAGCCCCAGGGCAGCCCCAAAGATGGGCTAGCCTTGCAAGGGGTAGCCAACCCCCTAACCATACACCTAGACCCTGTTGGCAGCCCTTTGTGGGCTTGAGCACCAGTCGGCCAACAGCCAAGGCCAACAGCCAAACCAGACCAGAATCAGCCGACCAGGCATTAAATGCCATTTTCACCTAGTCGTGGGAAGATAGCATACAATGTGTGGAGCAAGGGAGTTGACTCCACAATATCAAAATCATAGTCACAGGGGACGGAGGGGGACGGACCCTTGGAACGGGGGGACGCCGTCTCGGGAACACTGGGGGACGGGGACGGACGGACGTCCCCAGCTGGGCATCCCTCACAAGGGACGGCGTTCCGAGGACAGATCAAGGAGGGGACGGCTGCATGGGAACGCCGCAGGTTACTGTTTGGGCAATGGTCACATTTTTTATCTTTGTTTTTGGCCGTTTGGGAGGGGCTTTTCATGGGCCTTTAGCCTTGGCCCATAGGCCTTGAACCTTTGAGGCTTTGGGCCTTGGCCTCTCTCTTGCCTCCCTCCCTATAAGAAGACACACACACACACACTCCCTCTCACACTTCAAGCTTTAGCTTCACACACCCTCAAGCAGCGAGCCTCAAGGGCCAAGGTCTCAAGTTTCAAGCTCTCACACAAGCAAGCTGTAGCCTCTCAAGACACACACTCTCTCAAGCTTCACACACACACTCTCTCAAGCTTCACACACACACACACCCTTACACTCAACTTCTCAAGTTCTCCCTCAACTTTCAAGACTCAAGCCTCACTCACTCTCTCTCTCTCTCAAGCTATCAAGTGACAAGGAGGCATCCATCATCCATGGCATCCTCCTCATGGTAGTGGCTCTTCAAGTTTCAACTACCCATAGAAGGATGACGGGATGGACATGGTGGGATGAGGTCAATCACACCCCATCCCCTCATGGTGGTGGTGCACAGCCATGGACATGCAAGCTTTGCCCGTATAGGTGAGTGGGTGGTACTGAAAGTAATTTTTAAGTGCCGTTCCTACCCCCGTCCCTGTTCCCTACATATGGCCACCCCCTGTCCCGTTCCCGTCCCCGTCCCCCGTTCCCGTCCCCCGTCCCTTGTGACTATGATCAAAATACAATAAAATGTGGTGTCCTTTCACACCTAATATCCAAGGGGAAAAACCCAAAGGGAGAAAAGTGCCCTTGGTTAGCCCATGTTCACATGTGGCACTACTCATAGCATATATGCCAATAAATCCCCCCTGTAGTGGCAATGTGAACCTGTACAAGGTCAGCAACACATCACTCTCTGTAGGAGAGTAAGCCTAAAGCTTTGCGGAAAGCTTCAAACTTCTCTCGAGGCAACGCCTTCGTGAACAGATCTACAACATTGTCTTGTGTAGAACAGTAAGATAATGAGATCTCCCCTGCATGAATCCTCTCCCTGACATAATGATAATGAATCTCTATGTGCTT
Source organism: Cibotium barometz (assembly GCF_041138505.1). Classification (NCBI taxonomy): domain Eukaryota; kingdom Viridiplantae; phylum Streptophyta; class Polypodiopsida; order Cyatheales; family Cibotiaceae; genus Cibotium; species Cibotium barometz. The sequence goes on along the minus strand of NC_141055.1, from coordinate 33,859,392 downwards.
AGTACGTGCATGAAACACTGGGTTTCGTGTCACGGCTATAGCACTCTAACTGTTAGTGAGTATGGTGGTGGGTGTCTACTGACATTCACGAAGATCAGTCATCAATCTCCTCAGCCATACACAATCTACTGGGGCTGTAAAGGCTGCCCTGTACTTAGCCTCACAAGTAGATGTGGCAACAGTGGGCTGCTTTTTGCTCAGCCATGATATGCATGAATGCCCCAAAAAGAAACAATTCCCACTGGTGGATTGCCGTGTATCATAGTCACCAACCCAGTCGGAATCACGGTAAGCATGTAACTGCAAGCTGCCCCCCCTAAGATATACCAACGCAAGATCGAGGCAGTCCTGAAGATAGCAGAAGATCTGCTTTACTGCTTGCCAATGCTTTGTACCTGGGTTGTGCATAAATTTGCTACACTGGGAAACCCCAAACTGAATATCTAGGCATGTGTTGCATAAGTATATGAGGCAGCCCACTGCTTGGCTGTAAACACTCATATCAAAAGGCTCTCCAACATCATACATGCTCAATTTCAGCCCTGGCTCCATTGGAGTAGAGATGGGCTTACAATCTTGAAACCCAAATTTGTGCAACAGCGTTTGAATATACTTTGATTGGTGTACATAAATCCCAACATCTTTCTGCACAAATTGTATGCCCAAATAATAATGCAACAATCCCAAATCTGTCATCTCAAATGACGTTTGCAATTCAGCTTTGAATGCTGAAATTTTCTCCATATTATTCCCAGTTAGCAACATGTCACCCACATAGAGAGTGATCTCTATTGGACTATTGTGAAATCCTTGCATGGTCAAATAAGTATGTATCTTCACATACCAAGCTCGGGGAGCTTGTTTGAGACCATAAAGTGCTTTTCGAAGCTTGCATACTTCGTTTTCATGACCATGCATCACAAAACCAATGGGCTGATTTACATCCACTTCTTCCTACAAATCCCCATTGAGAAAAGCTGATTTTATGTCCAACTGATGCACATTCCATCCATGATGGACAACTAATGCACCACCACATCTAACTGTGGCCATACGAGAAGTAGGTGCGAAAGTCTCATCATAATCAATGCCCTTTTGCTGGGCATATCCTTTGGCCACTTGCCTGGCCTTGTACCTGTCATCAATGGTATCATCAGACTTTCTTTTCAACTTGTAAACCCACTTTGTGCCAATGGGTTTCTTGCTAGCGGGCAAGTCTACCAAATTCCATGTGTTTTTTTTATGGATAGAATCCTTTTGCATGGCTTGCATCCAATGCTCATCCTCACGAGCCTCTTCAAATGAATCTGGCTCATCTGCATCACAAAGTGTACATGCAAGCAATATTTGCATGTTCTCTTGCATTACGTGAGCCAACCCGTGTCTTGCTACCAATTGGAGCTCAAAGTTTGCTCTCCTGTAAAGTACGGACCAGCCAACGAGACAACTCTAGCTTCTTCCGTTGCTGTCCGCTCTTGCTCCACTGCCTCCTCCACATTTGAGGTGTAATGAGCTCATTCATGGGCTGATTTGGAGCACCCAAATGCTATCCATTAGGCAAAGTTGATGGCTGATCTGTTGAGCTATCAATTACCAATGGAAGAAGTCCTTCAAACATGTTAAGTGGGCCCGAAGGTGGCTGTCCTAAAAATTCAGCCGATGGTGGCTGGTCTGAATTTTCAGCAAATACAGCATCTATGCTATCCAAAATCCTGTGTGTGGAAGGATTAAAGAGACGGTAGCCTTTACTGCCACTGCTGTAACCCACAAATATGCACTTAGCTACTTTGTCATCATGCTTACCTCTCAACTGCTGAGATACATGTGCATAAGCTATACATCCAAAACTCTAAAGTGATCAACTTTAGGTTTCCTTTTGTGCTAGGCCTCATATGACGTTATGGTTTTCAATGCTTTGGTAGGGCATCTATTCAACACGTAGGGCATCTATTCAACACATGTGTAGCATACATTATTGCCTCCATGTGTCGTCCTCAAAGTTCACTGCATATCCTCTTTTAGCAAAAGAGGAGAAGGACAGCAAGTTCTTCTTAATCCATGGCACATACAATACATCTGGAGGACATAAGTCTACACCATCTGCTGTTGTGAGGATCACCTCACCAACACCCTGAACTGGATAAGAAGAATTGTTTGCACATGTTACCCGCTTGCCCTCAAGGGCAGCCATAAGCTTCTTAAACAAATCCCTCCGTGAGATAATGTGTTTAGAAGCACCGCTGTCAAAGTACCATGTGTCGTGTCTTTCCTTGACACTGAGAGACATATGCTCTAATGATGCATCATAACTACAAGCAAGGAAAGTCCACTCATCCTGCACAAGATTTACTAATGCATCATCTTTCCCTGCAGGTGATGAAGAATCTATAGCCATGCTACTTTCCTTTTTCTTCTCCTTTGTGAGCCTTTTTCTGCACTCATTCAACTAATGACCTGGCTTCTTGCAATAGTAACATTTGCCCTTTTTCTTGGGCCTGCCTGCTTCATTTTTAGCCTTTTGTGAAGGCTGTCCCGAATCAGCCTTTGGCTGAAAACTGTGTTTGGCTTTTCCCTTGCCCTTGTCTTGGGCAACAAAAGCCCCATCACTACCACGCATGCTGGAAGATTTATTCTTCCGATTCTGCTCCTCCTATAGTAACAAACCTGAAAGAGTGCACAGAGTGGAAGCAGAGTGGCACTAGAATGTGCTGAGCAGAGAGTGCAAGAGAGAGAGAGACATATGGAGCAAACTATGCTGAATATACTGAACCAAAACAGTCCCAAGCAAGACTGGTAGTCTCATAAGTGAGGGAGCAAAATATGTACAAGACTGAATGAGAAATGAGAGGCCAGCACCCACTATTTATAGTGGGGAAGTGCTGGCCGACTGGAGCTGTTGGACAAAAATGCGGATTTGATATAGAGAGAAAAGGTAGCCACACAGGGCCATGGAATATGCTGTAAGAGGGTGCAAGAGGGAAAGGCAACAACAAAGACAGTAGCTTGGGCTCTCCTCAAGAAAACGCACAATCTCTGAAGAAGAAGTGTCCTTCACAGGTACCAAAAGTGCCACCAAAGCCTGCAACACCACAAGCCCCCTCTGCAAAGGGAAAGGGCCACTGGAGAGGAAAACGCAGCAGTGAACGAGTGCTGTCCTGTAGAAAGCACGCCGCCTGCAATCCAATCTCCAAGTGGGCAATGAAACGCTGATCAACAAGAGCCAGATGGCTGAATTGGTGAAGCCAATCTGAAGAAAAAACGACCAGCAGAGTGCTGTCCAGAAAACGCAGCAGCAAAAGCTATGGATCTGGAAGAAAACGCAGAGGAGAAGGTGCTGAAAACAGGGCTGAATCTGGGGCAGCAGAAAGGTTGCTAAACCGGGAGCGATGATACCATGAAAGAGTGCACAGAGTGGAAGCAGAGTGGCACTAGAATGTGCTGAACAGAGAGTGCAAGAGAGAGAGAGATATGGAGCAAACTATGCTGAATATACTGAACCAAAACAGTCCCAAGCAAGAGACACTGTTAGTCTCATAAGTGAGGGAGTAAAATATGTACAAGACTGAATGACAAATGAGAGGCCAGCACCCACTATTTATAGTGGGGAAGTGCTGGCCGACTGGAGCTCATAAACAGGCCGACTAGAGCTGTTGGACATGGCCGACTGGAAAAATGCCAGAATGGCTGGGAAAAATCCCAGAAAAATAGTAAAAAGGGGTGGCCAGCCCACAAGAAAGGGCCATACAAAAGGATACCAAATGGACACCAGAAATGGGCAGAAACTGGGGATGAATGTGTTAACACCCCCTCTCAGCACCAGATGCTGAACATATCTCCGAGAAGCCGAAGAAGGCGTCCTCTGTCAAAGACAAAAGAAAGCAGCAACAACACGTACCAAGAAAGCTCCACAAGCAATCTCCACAGCAACTCAGCTACAAAAGTAACAAAACAAGCTGCCAGCTACACTGTTCTTCTAGAAGAAATCAACCATGAAGGTTGCATTGTGCTGCTCCAAATATCCGTGCCAAACCCAAATATAAACACAGTGTCACAGGAATCCCTAGAAGCCTGTAGCTCCAAGAAGATAATACCCTCAAAAGAAATAGAGTCCATCTGCTCCAACTCTGTACCAAGAGTAGCCAAATGCTGTATAATAGCACCCTTCTCGAAGGTCGGCATTGCCAAATGTAAGAACTCAACTGCCCCCTCTGAAAACTGATGTCGGGACTCCACAGGCCCAACCAAATCCAAATCCCAATCCTTCAATCCTTGGAAGTACCACTGTGCCCCAGGCACAGTCACGGCCACACCTGACCACAATCCAAAATCCTCACACAGAGTAAGGGAAGTAGGAACATTCACTGTAGTGGTAACTGAAGTAGTAGTAGCCTCCTCAATAGCATAACACAGCATAGAAGCAGGCTCCTCCATACAAGGCAAAGGGACCAGCAACACATCCTGGTCACTGGTTGACGAAGAAAGAATCGGAGACGAAGCAATAGGAGAAAAATCCCCCTCAGAAGTTGTGAGCAAAGATGGCCCACTGTCTTCCTCAAAAACATTACCAGAGATATCATCCTGGCAAGGAGAAGTATGCACAGAAACTGAAGGCAGGGCAACAGGAGAAACAAACTCCTTAGATGCAATGAGCAAAACAGGCCCAATATCCTTCGCTACAGGAACATCTCCAAAAGAAGCATCCACAAAATCACTGGTTGCACAACACCCAGAAGCAGAAAGCATCTGCCGATCACACTGGCATCACCATACAGGTCACAAAGCTACTGCCACACATAGAAGGTAGAAGCATCATCAGGAGCATAGATGAAGTGTCGAAGAACCGAATCCTAACAATTCAGGAGGAGAAAGCCATAGATCTGTCCGATCAGTCTTCCTCCACCGACACACATCCTCCGCAAAGGCAAGGTCCGGCAAGCACCGATTCTTGTACGAGAGAAACTCCATCAAACCATACTCCTTGAGAATAGAAGTAACCTGCAACTTCCATGATTGAAAGTTACCACCATCCAACTTGTCAACCTCATCAAGGAAATAACAAGAGAGTGGTACGAGAGCCAAATCTGAAGTTGTCATCATTGATCCAATCAAGAGAACCAAATCTCGTAAGATAAAACTATCCAAATCACAAAACACTGATATAGGGTCTTTCCTCCCACCAAAACGCGGCCCTAAGAGGCTAGACAGCACCCGAGAATCCTCGGGTAGCAAAAAACGCAGAAGCTTCTGTCGACTGTACCTCCAACCTTGAGGTCACTAGAAGAGGGAAGCAAAAAATGCGGATTTGATATAGAGAGAAAAGGTAGCCACACAAGGCCAGGGAATATGCTGTAAGAGGGTGCAAGAGGGAAAGGCAACAACAAGGACAGTAGCTTGGGCTCTCCTCAAAAAAATGCACAATCTCTGAAGAAGAAGTGTCCTTCACAGGTACCAAAAGTGCCACCAAAGCCTGCAACACCACAAGCCCCCTCTCCAAAGGGAAAGGGCCACTGGAGAGGAAAACGCAGCAATGAACAAGTGCTGTCCTGTAGAAAACACGCCGCCTGCAGTCCAATCTCCAAGTGGGCAATGAAACGCTCAGCAAGAGCCAGATGGCTGAATTGGTGAAGCCAATCTGAAGAAAAAACGACCAGCAAAGTGCTGTCCAGAAAATGCAGCAGCAAAAGCTATGGATCTGGAAGAAAACGCAGAGGAGAAGGTGCTGAAAACAGGGCTGAATCTGGGGCAGCAGAAAGGTTGCTAAACCGGGAGCGATGATACCATGAAAGAGTGCAAAGAGCGGAAGCAGAGTGGCACTAGAATGTGCTGAACAGAGAGTGCAAGAGAGAGAGAGAGAGAGAGATATGGAGCAAACTATGCTGAATATACTGAACCAAAACAGTCCCAAGCAAGAGACACAATTAGTCTCATAAGTGAGGGAGCAAAATATGTACAAGACTGAATGACAAATGAGAGGCCAGCACCCACTATTTATAGTGGGGAAGTGCTGGCCGACTGGAGCTCATAAACAGGCCGATTGGAGTTGTTGGACATGGCCGACTGGAAAAATGCCCGAATGGCTGGGAAAAATCCCAGAAAAATAGTAAAAAGGGGTGGCCAGCCCACAAGAAAGGGCCATACAAAAGGATACCAAATGGACACCAGAAATGGGCAGAAACTGGGGATGGATGTGTTAACAAAACCAACCAACACTTCAAACAAGATTGGTTCCAGGTTTCCCCGCATAGAGAGAGCGAGCGATGTGTGGAAGTTCAAGTAGGTTTCTGGCAAAGATGATAGTGTCCTTGAAACCAGCTCCATTTCGGAAATGAACTCATCAATATTGAGCACCTGCTCCTGAAGATCCTGGATCTTCGTAAGATGATCAGCCATACTATCACCATCATTCGTGTCCAAGTTCTCAAGCTCTTCTTGAGAAATGCAACCCTCGCCTCATTCTTTGCCTGATACATGGTTTCAAGTACATCCCAAGCTCGCCGAGAGGTCCTGAAAGAATATGCGGTATGATTGATTGCTTTACTGACAAAGCAATCAAAGCCATCGCTTGGGCATCGCGAGTATTCCATCTCTTCTGCTCCTGTGAGGGAGGAGTAGGTACTGTAGCTTGTTGAGCACCACGGCCATGCGTATTAGGTGCTATGTCAACGGGGCGTACATCCTCACCTGACACATAACCCCATAATCCTTTGGCCACAAGAAGATTTCGGACCATGAAACTCCAGAGGGAGTAACTACTGCATCTAATTTGTCCTCTTGGGAGACAAAACCCCGAATATGTCAGTCGTATTTCCAACCATTTGTCGAAATCTCTTCACCAAGAGATATGCAAACGCGTGCAACCAAATATGCTGTAGAAAGCACGTGCAGGCCAAATCCAGAACGCACTGGAGTGCAATGCCAGGCAACCACAAAGTCCTGTACAAATATTTTTCCCCGAATACAAGGTTGCAATGCTAAAAATCCCCAAATTTCTGAGCACCAATGATTTATGTGTCAATTGCACATAATTGCACGTATCTCTTGGGACAAAGCCCCGAATATATCAGTCGTATTTCTAGCCATTTGTTAAAATCTCTTCACCAAAAGATATGCAAACGCATGCAACCAAATATGCTGAAAAAAACACGTGCACGCCAAATCCAGAACGCACCGGAGTGCAATGCTAGGCAACCACAAAGTCCTGTACAAATGTTTTTTCCCGAATACAAGGTTGCAATGCTGGAGTCAATTGCACATAATTGACAAAAGCACCAAAAATCTGTGTACCAATGAGCTTTAATTGTGCAATTAAGCACTAATTTTAGAAAGCCCCAAATTTCTCTATGTCTTGTAATTGCAATTGTGCAATTACGCACAAATTTTGAAAAATCCCCAAATTTCCATGATTCCTGCATCCAAATGTTGCCCTACATTGCTTCCTGTAACTCGCAGGCGGTGGGCGGTGCCCGGGGGACTAGGGCCTTTGACACACTTGTTGATACTATCAATGCATATTAAAACATTTAAACATAGCCACAGCCTTAACACATCTCCATCATCACTTTGCATAAAACATAAAAGCGATAAAACATCCACAAATGCTGAAAATGGAGCTTGCACATGTGACACCACACAGAGGCCGTAATGGGCCGACCCCCCCCTTGGAGTATTTTATTACCCAAGGAGAATAATATCATGTACAAGCTTTGAGGGCCTTACTCTCCCCATGGGAGATGCCGGATTATCCATATACAAATGCATAACACAGCCCAACATGAGGCAACCGAGCCGGAACATAGGCTGTAGAAATGCCGAGCCAACAACATAATCCATATACCTCCGTGTGGGTATTGATTCTTCCCCAAAAACCACGGGTCTTCATGCAATAGAGCCGGTACACCAGGTACAACTCTCCATTCAGCCGGTACAACAGGTACAATGGCTGGTACACCCTGTACAGTGGCTGGTACAGTGGATACATTGGCTGGTACAACCGGTACGGTGGTTGGTAAAGCAGGTACAGCAAGTACAAATGTTGGTACAGCATGTATAGTGACTAGTACAGCAGGTACAGTGGTTGGTACAGCAAGTACAAAAGCTGGTACAGTCGGTACAATGGGTGGTACAACAAGTACAAAAGCTACTGGTACAGCCAGTACAAGGACTGGTACAACAAGTACAATGACTAGAAATCGTTATAAATGATTAAATACCATTGCCTTCAGTATTTCTTCGCGATGGAAGCCTCCAAAACACTCCCCAACAGCCGGTATTCTTCATGGGCAGCCTTCAAGAGAGAGAGAAAGAGAGTAGCCATCATTAGGGCAGCCTGTAACGGTAGAGGCTAGTGTGCAGCAAGACAGCCTCCATTAATGAAGAGAGAGGGCTCCAATTTATAGATTTGGGCCTCCCATGAGCTAAAATGGCAAGAGAAGGCTACAATGACAAGTGGAGAGCCACACAATAGCTGAAGTGACAAGTGTGAGGCCACTTGTCTCACTTTGATCCACTTGTCTCACTTTGGTCCACTTTCTTGCCACATGTCCCAATCTAAGAGATGGGTCCTTCCATAAACTTTATCTCTAAAAATATCCCAACTGGTAGACATTCTGTCATAGGCACTTTGCCAACTCTTGGTATCTGCTATCCAGATGTAATGATGCGAACAGAATTTCCATCGGAGTGGGGGCAAAAATAGCAACTCTCCTAAATTTTAGGAGTGTGGTCCTTTGTATTCTAGGATAATCCCCCATTCCCAAAGCTTGTACTTTCCAAATATTTAGACATCCTGGAGTCCACCAGACCCCTTTCATACTGGGAAATGTCCAGGCTGGTGACATCCTCCCCAACTTCTTAAAAGTTGTCCGCAACGCAACTTTAAGCTTCAAGCCATATATTCAAGATATAATCATGTCCCATCGAGTGGGCGAGACGAGACAGTCTCAAAAATCCAATATAACTGAAGAATCCATGTCCCAAAGAAATCGGTGAGACTAAATAAGTCTCCATAATACCAATATCAAAATCATGTCCCAAAATAAATGGGCGAGAATTCCATGGAAGATATGCTAGACACAGGCACAAGAGCCAATTGTGTCTCAATCACCAATATCAATGAGATAATCATATGCCAATGAAAATCACCAACCAGGTGCTAAGACACTTAAATAAGTGCCATGCACAAGAATTTAGTGCCTCGCACAGAAACATGTGCTATGCACACAAACTGGTGCCATTCAGGAGCACAAACCATGGTGACAGAAAAGCTGGTTCTCCATAGTTCTAGCAATCCTTTCTCCCAATCCCAACAGTTCCCATGTTCTCCCATACAATCCCAACTCTGATCAACAAGCATGGTGTGGAAACAATGAAACACTCACTCCACAATCGCAACACGAATCCACGTGTATGGTGGAGTGTTCATTGAATTGCCCTCTCACAATCCCAACATGAATCCACATGCATGGTGAGATGAACAATGAACCTCTTGGCCTCTGTATGGGGAGACAGTGATTCTAATATGACATAAAAATAAATAAATCCATGTCCCAAATAAAAGGGCGAGACAAAACAGTCCCATAAGTCCAAATATCATAATCATGTCCCAAGTAAATGGGCAAGACATATCAGTCCCATAAGTCCAGATATCATAATCATGTCCCAAGTAAACGGACGAGACAAAATAAGTCTCCTGCCCCAACAAGGCATCGGTCCACATGACCCTTGGCATAGACATAAGTTCCGTGCCAACCAGGCGTCACGTCCACTTTACCACTTGCACTCCGTGTTGGTGCTCTGACCACACACCTTGGATGAGAGGTGGGCTCAAGTAACAAGATAAAACAATCACTCGCAAGCATAGATAGCCTGGTGTTCCATAAGCATTTCTGCTACACATAGTTTATAGGCATTTCAGCCACCAACTCGCAATGCCCTCTCAAGTGCCAATGTTCCCTTCCATCTGCTCTCTATTGTTCCACCCAGATATGGTAGAAACAATCTTCAAGAGAGCACGTAGGACCGGAGAACACTACACACGGCATGTTGTGCTCGACTCTACCCTCTGAAGTGCCCATGTTCCCTTCCATCTGCTCTCTATTGTTCCACCCACACATGGTAGAAACAATCTTCTGTTGGGGTAAAGGCATAATGCCCACCCTTATAGTGTGTACCAGCCCATAAGTTATAGTACATAGTACACTTAGTACTTTTAATGTACTAAGTGCACTATGTGTACTAGTGCAATATACATGTGTGATAGGGGAGTCACACACTCATGCCTCATGAGTTGACTTATCCCCACAACTCTCTCTCTCTCTCTCCCTTGTTCTTCTCTGTGTATGTCTCCCACATGAATTAACCTAACCCTAATTCATACTCCCACACAACTGGTATCAGAGCAAGTCACTCCTGGAGCTACCCATTTTCAGTTGTGCGCCTTCAAGCTGCTGGCTGCAGTTCCGTTCAGACTGTCCCGCATGCCATCGCTCTGCTCAGCCAGTCTTGGCAGCACTACTGCAGGCAGAACCACCTCTGCCCCTTTCCGTTGGCTGAACGGCGCTAGTTGGAGAATCATCAATAGCCAGCCAACGGGCGGTCCTTGCATCTCAGCCAGCAGAGCTCAGCCCACTTTGTGCTTACACGGACAGGGTACCTTTTCTCTGCAGTTTTGGCCTCCTCCGACGCATCCGTGCGCATTCACATGGCCATCGCTGTCCAGTTCGTCCGCACCCGGTGTCCAGCCATGTTGGGGTAATCGTGGAGTTCTAGCGCTGCTGGCGGACACGACGAAGGCTACTACGCGAAGAAGAAGCGTTGGGCGTTAGGAGTCGGCTGGTCCACAAGGCGGGCGGCGCTCAAAATTGGGTGACGTGGAGCGAAGGCAAGCTCGACACGCCTACATAGGCTATAGGTAGCCAACAGCCCGTCATGTAGACTGGCGCTAGGCGAGCGAATCGCACAGCAGGCAAGGCGTAAGAGGCGCACAGGCGCACAGGCGACTAGAAGGCACAAAGGCTCTTCACGATTGCCTGGTATCTACGTCAAACTGCAGCACAGCAGGCGCTTCTCCATCAACAAAAGCAGCCATCCGTACATCAGCTACAGCTACAGCAGCATCAACAGCAAAAATCGACGCCTCCTTTTCTGCAACAGCATCAACAGAAATTCAGCCTGCAAATTGAAGAAAAATCAGAAAATTACAAGGTATTTGCCTCAATTCTTTTTTGGGATTTGCAATTGAGCAAGTACAATCAACAATTGAGCAGGTACAGGTGTCGAATTGCTAAATTTTGAGCAAAATTGGCAAAATTGGGTGACATTGGTCACAATCAGGATCAATTTGCAGGAAATTGGTCACAATCAGGATCAATTTGCAGGAAATTGGATGTCGAAATTTGGGGCTTTTGATGTAATTGTGCAATTAAGCACTCATACATGCTGTATGATGTGAAAAATCGCACATTTGGGCAAAATTGCAGCAAATTGCAGTGCAAATCAAGGGGCTTTTGTGCCGATTTGGTTGATTTGCATGCAGGCAATCGCATTTGATGCTGTGGATAATGTGTTGATGCCTTACAAGCACTCAATGTGCCTGTAAATCAAAGGGCTTTCATTATTTGGATGTATATGTGGCCAGGGGGAAGCATCGTGAACACTCTGGATGCCTTCATGTGCGTCAATGTACCATGTATGATTAGCAATTGATCTTAAATCAAGGGGCTTTTCAAGTTCGTATGCTTGTTGAGCTTGGCAAAGCAGCAGGCAAGACATTTATGCCTTGAATCCTCAAAAATCAGCTTACAGTCAAGGGGTTTTTGCCCAATTTCTGTTCGGGACTGTTGTATGCAATGTACAGGACTGTAAAAGTCTGATTTTCACTCTTTTGGACAGCCAGGAGAGCATTTATTGCTACTGTACTTGCTGGTACAGATTTGGCACAGCTTTGTGCAAGTTTTGGCATGGCTGTACACTGTTTTGAGTGACCAAAAGGTTCAATTTCAGCTGCTGTACTTGCCGGTACAGGTTTGATACATCATTGGTGAGCACTTGGTACTGCTGTACAGTACTTTGGAAGGGCAATAGAGCACATTTAAGGTGCTGTCCAAAATCTGCAGCAACCAGATTTTGGTGATTTCATCACATACTGTGGGAGAAAAGTTGCATTTGTGCTTCCGCAGTGGGAGATAAAGCTTGGGAGAAAAACTGTGAGCACTTTGTGTGCTTTTGGTGCAGTGTATGCACATTTTTGCAGGGAGTCAGGCATTTACAGGTTGCATATTGCTATGGCAACCACAGGTGAGAGCTCTTCATTGCTTCACATCAAGAAGCTTGAAGGCTCGCATAATTATGATATTTGGCAAACCCAGTGCTACAATGTGTTGCTCCAAAAAAAGCAGCACAAGCCTATCAAAGAAAGGGGTGTGATGCCCGCTTCTCTTACTGCTGAAGAGTGGGAAGATATGGATGAGCTGGCAAGATCTACTATCATGTTGTCTGTGTCAGACTCATTACTTTTCAGCATTCGTGAAGAGAAGACAGCTTGGGGAATGTGGCAGAGATTGCAGGACTTGTATGCCCAACAAAATGCCTCAAGCAAAGTGTATTGGTTGAAGAAACTCATAGGTCTTCAGATGAAGGAAGGGGCGTCTATGACAGCCCATCTAAATGAGTTTAATGGTATTGTCAGCCAGGTCATTAATCAAAAGTTGGCAATGGACGATGAGTTCAAAGCCACTTTTCTGTTATGCACTTTGCCAGAGAGTTGGGACACATTCAGGACAGCCACTAGCAATTCATGCTATGCTGTCATATGCAGATGTTGAGGGTGCTCTTCTTCAAGAAGAGATGAACAGGAAAAACAACTCTGTTGGAAAGTCCAATGCAATGAAAGCACGTGGGAGATCCCAGCAAAGGGGAAAAAGCCAAGAACGGGGAAGGAGCAAGTCTCGCTCCAAAAAGGACTTGGAATGCCATTATTGTGGCAAAAAGGGACACATTAAAAAGCAATGCTACAAATGGAAAAATGATCAAAAGGAAAAGGGAAAAGGCAAAGACAAAGACAAAGATGAAGCCAAAGATGTAAAGCCAAAGGGCAAAAGTGGAGTCAAGATTGAAGAAATCAATGTGTCACATGCAGGTGGCAGTGAGGATGAGGTCCTATTTACGTCTTCACTTGATGCCCATTCACTTCTTACAGGTGGTCATGGTATGCACTCATGGATCATTGATTCAGGTGCCTCCTTTCATGTCACAGGTTGCAGAGACTTATTTGTCAGGTATACTGCTAGCAATGAAGGAGTGGTTTATTTGGGTGATAACCATGCATGCAAGATTCTTGGCAGAGGTGATGTGAGGCTTGTGTTTTCAGATGGCTCACAGCTTATGCTCCATGATGTTAGGCATGTGCCTGAGATCAAGAAGAATCTGCTTTCTACTGGACAGCTTGATAATGCTGATTATGTTACCACATTTGGTCATGGAAAGTGGAAGATTAGTAAGGGCTCACTGGTTGTTGCCAAAGGCTCTAAGGTGGACACTCTTTATTTCATGCATGCAGGTGTTTGTCACCATGCTAATGTAAATGCAACCGAGCTGCCGGAAATTTCTATGTGGCATAGCCGGTTGGGACACATGAGTGTCAAAGGAATGGAGCAATTGTCTCGTTTTGGTTACTTGCCTTCTCTAAAGTTTTCAAGTTTTCAGTTTTGTGAGCATTGTATATATGGTAGGCAACTACAGTGCCCCCACAAGAAAGCTCTTGGACAGAAAGATGCTCAGTTAGAGCTTGTGCATACAGATGTATGTGAGATGCCTCAGCTTTCTTTGGGAGGGGCAAAATACTTTGTGTCTTTTATAGATGATGCCACACGCAAGGTGTGGGTTTATCCTCTTCGTTTGAAGAGTGATACATTCTCAGTGTTTCAGAAGTTTGTTGCTCATGTTGAGAATCAAACTGGCAAAACACTGAAGGCTTTGCGTTCCGACAATGGTGGAGAGTATATGTCCAAACAGTTTCAGGACTTTTGTGATGCTAAAGGCATCAAGAGGGAGCTCTCTACTCCTTATGATCCTCCACAAAACGGGACAGCAGAGAGGATGAACAGGACCATTCAGGAGAAGGTCCGTTCTATGTTGTCACATGCTGCATTACCTCATGGTTTTTGGGCTGAAGCTGTTATGACAGCCGTTCACCTTATAAACAGGTCACCTAACACGAGGCTTGGTGGGAAAGTGCCAGAAGAGGTATGGACAGGAAAGCCTCCGTCATACAAGCACTTGAGAGTGTTTGGTTGCGTTGCGTACGTGCACATACGCAGGGAAATGCACATACGCAGGGAAATGCGCACCAAACTTGATCCTAAGTCTCACAAATGCATATTCCTAGGATATGGTGACAGAGGTGAAATGGGGTATAGACTTTGGGATCCCATGAATAGAAAGATCATACGCAGCAATGATGTCATTTTTGATGAAACATGCATGTATAAGGAGCCTGCAAGGCAACAGGAGCCTGGTAGAGTCATCTTTGATGATGATGGACATCATGGACAACAACAAAGGGCTGTAAATCAGCCATTACAGCAGGAAAACCAGCCCTTAAATGGTGCTGAAAATGGTCCAAATGGACAGCCAGAGATGGTAGAAGATATCCCTATGGATATACCACAGTTAGAGGAGATACCGGGCATGATATTTCAGCCTTATGGCATGGAACAGGAGCCACCAATGGGTGATATGCAGGCTGGACAGCAACCTGCAAATGATGGTCATTGGGTACGGAGGTCCACAAGACCCTCCAGAGCCCCTGACAGGTTTGTTCCAGGGGTTGACTACTTGATGCTTACTGACTGTGGGGAGCCCTCATGTTATAAGGAGGCTTTACAGAGGGCAGACGAAGCTCTATGGGAGCGTGCCATGAAGTCAGAGATGGATTCTCTGCATAAAAATGGAACTTGGAAGTTGGTGCATTTGCCTGCAGGCAAGAAGGTTTTGCCATGCAAGTGGGTTTACAGGCTCAAAGTTGCACCAGATGCAAAGCCAAGATACAAAGCCAGGTTAGTGGCTAAGGGCTTCAAGCAGGAATATGGTGTGGACTTTGAGGAGATCTTCTCTCCAGTGGTCAAAATGACCACACTTAGAGCTGTGTTAGCTTTGGTTGCGCATGATGATCTGGACTTGATTCAGATGGATGTGAAGACTGCTTTTCTTCACGGTGATCTCCATGAGGAGATATATATGCAGCAGCCAGAGGGTTATGCAGTGAGTGGAAAGGAGAAGCTTGTATGCAAGCTGAAAAAGAGTCTTTATGGGCTCAAACAGGCACCAAGAGAATGGTATCATAAATTTGATACATTCATGAAATCACAGAAATTCAGGAGAAGTGACATAGATCACTGCTTGTACACCAAGAAAGCTTTGGATGGCAGTCTATTGATCCTCATCTTGTATGTTGATGATATGTTGATTGCCGAGAAATCTCGTAAAGAGATGGATGCCTTGAAGCAGAGGCTGCATCAAACCTTTGATATGAAGGATTTGGGTGATGCAAATCACATCTTGGGTATGCGGATACCCCGCTACAGAAATCAGCATGTGTTGTATTTGTCTCAGAAGGAATACATTGGCAAAGTCTTGCAGAGGTTCAATATGGACGGGGGGAAGAAGACTAGTACTCCTTTGCCTCCATATGTGAAACTCAGTGCTATGGACAGCCCACAGTCAGAAAGAGACAGGGCTGATATGGCCAAGATTCCGTATGCTTCAGCTTGTGGCAGTCTCATGTATGCCATGGTTGCTACTAGGCCGGACATTGCATTTGCAGTGGGAGTGGTTTCTAGATACATGGCCAACCCTGGCAAGAAGCATTGGGAAGCAGTGAAAGGTGTCATGAGATACCTGAAGGGCACACAAGATATGTGCATTTGCTTTGGCAAACAGGATGCATTAGTGCATGGTTACACGGATTCGGATTATGCCGGTCATCCAGATAACCGGAAGTCTACTACCGGTTATATGTTTACATTCACAGGAGGTGCTGTGTCATGGATATCCAGGATGCAGAAGTGCACAGCCTTATCTACTACAGAGGCCGAGTATATTGCAGCCACAGAGGCTTGCAAGGAGGCATTATGGCTATCTCGGTTAGTGGTTGATTTGGGTTATACAGGGGATATTCCATTGTTGCATTGTGACAGTCAGAGTGCCATCCAGTTGGCAAAGAACCCTGTCTTTCATGCAAAGACAAAGCATGTGGATGTGAAGTATCACTTCATCAGAGAGGTGATAGAGAACAAGCAAATTCAGCTTGTTAAGATTCTTACGGATGACAACCCGGCTGATCTGTTGACGAAGAGTTTGCCTCTGGAGCGGTTTGCTCATTGCAGACACTTGATGGGCATTGGATGAGGCCATTTTTCAGCCTTGATATGGCCTTGTATATTATCATGTACATGCTGATTTTTCTTTTCCTTTACTTAAGGGCACTTTGCCTTTAAGTGGGAGGTTGTTGGGGTAAAGGCATAATGCCCACCCTTATAGTGTGTACAAGCCCATACGTTATAGTACATAGTACACTTAGTACTTTTAATGTACTAAGTGCACTATGTGTACTAGTGCAATATACATGTGTGATAGGGGAGTCACACACTCATGCCTCATGAGTTGACTTATCCCCACAACTCTCTCTCTCTCTCTCTCCCTTGTTCTTCTCTGTGTATGTCTCCCACATGAATTAACCTAACCCTAATTCATACTCCCACACATCTTCAAGAGAGCACGTAGGACAAGAGAACACTACACAGGGTATGTGAACCATGAGTTTCATAAGTCCAATGCATCCCAAATAAAGGGAGCCATAAAGAATAATCCATAAACCTGAGGATAGATCCAAATCCCTAGAAAAGAAGTCCAGGAATCCATAGACCTGTATACCACACCTCTTACCACATACTCCGTGCTAACCACACACCTTGAAGTAGAGGTGGACTTTATCCATAAAAGCATCATATCCATGAGATATCCAAAGATTTCTTCTCTATAAACTCAGACAGATTCGTCCATAGAAATTGCTTGTGAAGCCCAATATCTATATAAATCTAGTCCAAGAAAGAAATCTCAATAGATATAATCCATCCCAGTAAAGGGAGCCATGAAAAGAATTCATCCCATTAAAGGGAGCCATAAACAATGTTTCCCTGAAACCATCTCAAGGCAAACAACACCACCTTTCTCCTTGCATAGCTATACAAGGGTTAGTGAACATCAAAAACACTTCATAGCAAAAGCATTAACTTTGCAAACTCAAAGTATACTTACCTTTTCTCTGCCAGGTTGGTCATGAAGCCAAAAGAAATATCTCGTCACCATATCCTTAAGATATCCTGAGATATATCTCCATATAGCTTGCCTGTAAGCTTGATAATATAATCCACAATATCCATATGGAAAGAGTGCTAAACGTGTGCACATAAAGCCAACTCCATACTTCCAAGATAAATTTTGTGAATTCATAAATCCTTAGACCAAGCTGTCTATTGCTCATGCTCTTGCTTCATAGGCTCTGAAGTGGCTGGCCATGCTTAATAGCAATGATGGTAAGTGTGGTCCCCACTCGAGATCTTTTCTCTTCCTTATTGATAGAAGGAAGCCTCCACTTCCAAGAAAGCCTATGCTCTGATACCAATGTAGCTCGTAGGCGGTGGGCGGTGCGCGGGGGACTAGGGCCTTTGACACACTTGTTGATACCATCAATGCATATTAAAATATTTAAACATAGCCACAGCCTTAACACATATCCATCATCACTTTGCATAAAACATAAAAGCAATAAAACATCCACAAATGCTGAAAATGGAGCTTGCACTTGTGACACCACACAGAGGCCGGAATGGGCCGTGCCCTCCCTTGGAGTATTTTATTACCCAAGGAGAATAATATCATGTACAAGCTTTGAGGGCCTTACTCTCCCCATGGGAGATGCCGGATTATCCATATACAAATGCCATAACATAGCCCAACATGAGGCAACCGAGCCGAAACATAGGCTGTAGAAATGCCGAGCCAACAACATAATCCATATACCTCCGTGTGGGTACTGATTCTTCCCAAACCACGGGTCTTCATGCAATAGAGCTAGTACAGCAAGTACAACTCTCCATTCAGCCAGTACAGCAGGTACAATGGCTGGTACACCCGGTACAGTGGCTGGTACAGCAAGTACACTGGTTGGTACAGCCGGTACGGTGGCTAGTAAAGCAAGTACAGCAAGTACAAATGCTGGTACAGCATGTACAGTGACTAGTATAGCAAGTACAATGGTTGGTACAACAAGTATAGAAGTTGGTACAGCTGGTACAATGGGTGGTACAACAAGTACAAAAGCTGGTACAACCGGTACAAGGGCTGGTAAAACAAGTACAATGGCTAGAAATCATAATAAATGATTAAATACCCTTGCCTTCAGTATTTCTTCGCGATGGAACCCTCCAAAACAGTCCCCAACAGCCGGTATTCTTCATGGGCAGCCTTCAAGAGAGAGAGAAAGAGAGTAGCCATCATTAGGGTAGCCTGTAACGGTGGTAGAGGCTAATGTGCAGCAAGAGAGCCTCCATTAATGAAGAGAGAGGGCTCCAATTTATAGATTTGGGCCTCCCATGAGCTTAAATGGCAAGAGAAGGCTACAATGACAAGTGGAGAGCCACACAATAGCTGAAGTGACAAATGTGAGGCCACTTGTCTCACTTTGATCCACTTGTCTCACTTTGGTCCACTTTCGTTCCACATGTCCCAATCTAAGAGATGGATCCTTCCATAAACTTTATCTCTAAAAATATCCCAACTGGTAGACATTTTGTCATAGGCACTTTGCCAACTCTTGGTATCTGCTCAATTCCAGATGTAATGACGCGAACAGAATTTCCATCGGAGTTGGGCCAAAAATAGCAACTCTCCTAAATTTTAGGAGTGTGGTCCTTTGTATTCTAGGATAATCCCCCATTCCCAAAGCTTGTACTTTCCAAATATTTAGAGATCCTCGAGTCCACCAGACCCGGGAAATGTCCAGGCTGGTGACACTTCCTGCACTTGATTTTTGCAATAAAGCAAGCTTCACAAAAAACCGTTGAAGTGAACCCAAAAATCAGTTACCTGGCAGGCCGAAACATTAATTTTGCAAGGTTTGCAGATGCAGGTTGCAAACAGGCATACACACTGATGGCGGACTGTCCGGGAGCTGGTTGCATAGGCAATCCAGACGGCAGGCTCGAGTTGGAGGAGGTGATGTGGAGCTGTAGGCAACGGCATTGTCGTCGTGAGGTGCAGCCGACGATGGTGTTGCAAGTCAAACTGCGTGGGCAACGGGCTGGTGCACATCGGTGTGGGCAACAAGCTAGTCCACGGCGTGTCTAACGGTCGAGACTACGGCGATGGCGACGAGGTGGATGACAAAGCCGAGGACGGAACGCGCACGATGTTAGAAGGAAGGGCAAAAAATTATCACAATTCCGGCGATTAACACATAAGCCTCAAGTGGGGCAGAGCTCAGCCAGGCACCGCCCACTAAGGTGAGAGCAAAGCCGACGGGCTGGGCGGTGGTGGAGCCCTCGGCACTAGCACCGCCCCTGTTGGAGGCTGAAACGGGTGGCAAAGCTTGAACAGGCGGCTGACGAGCAGCGCTAGAGAACAGACGCAACTTTGGGCGACGGTCGGAACTACGAGCGCTGGAACTGCAGCGGTTGGAAGTTGAGCTGGTGATGGAGGTGCAGAAGGCAGGGAGGCGACCGAGAGTGATAGTGATTGATGCTCACACAAAGAAGATAGCATACAATGTGTGGAGTAAGGGAGTCGACTCCACAATATCAAAATACAAGTCCTTTCACACCTAATATCCAAGGGGAAAAACCCAAAGGGAGAAAAGTGCCCTTTGTTAGCCCATGTTCACATGTGGCACTACTCATAGCATATGTGGCATAACTCATAGCATATATGCCAATAACTCCCACATCAGCCCTGCATCTCCATCTTCCACCTATCTGGCTCACAAAGCAAGTCAACCAGCCTTGAAGGGCTGTTTATGACAATCGATCAGCTCTCAGAAGCCACAGAAGAAGTCCCAACAGCAGTTCACAAGCCTAAAGGTCTCCGATCAGTAAAGGATGTCTCCCACACAAATCAGCCAGCACTTATCCCCCTCCAAATGCCCTGGCCAGCAGCAAAACAACCTCCAAAAGGAGTCAACCAGCCTTGGCCTCACACTTGGATGAATCTTGTCACGGTAGATAGCGGTAGATGCTCCAGAAAACAGGCCGACCAGCTTCCATGCACCCAGAAAGCATGCGCATGAGCAAACTCGAGTTCTCCCTCCAGTATTAGAGCTCCTCCGCCGAAAATAACTCGGTCGTGTGCTTTTTTTGGTCCAAAAATGGGTGCCTACATGCAGTTGGCTCAAAACAGGTCCGATGCTCGCCTTTTGGCTGCCACATGTATTAAAATAGTCTTGCCTAGTGTGAATATCTTATAAGTTGTCCGGTCACTTATAAGTGACTGTGGACCTGTACCCATAATTATTAGTATGTGAAATCATAAAGCTGTAAATTGGGTGTTTAGGTATACTTACCACCTGCAAAACATGTAGACCAGCAGTCAGTCCTAACCATGTGTGCACATACATGTCCACAGGGTACCCAGGCGTCCCTGGCCCCATGGACGACAGAGGCAGTAATCTCAGGCATTGTCCAGGCAAACAAGACAAGTCATCCAAATGTAAAATCAAAGTCATGTACACACATGAGTGCAGCTAAACTAGAAGAAACACCCATTTGCTCAATTGTATCAGGTAAAGTGTCCAGGGCTTCATGATCCTTCTGGAATCTTCCCAGAACATAAATACAAAAGATCACCAGGATAGCTAGTACCGGGAAATCATATCATGTTAGGCTCCATGAGCCATACATGTATATCATGTCACGCCCCACAAGCCATACATGTACTATCATGTGAGGCTCCATGAGCCATACATGTACTGTCATGTCAGGCTCCATATGCCATACAAACACACCATGTCAGGCTCCACAAGCCATACATGTATGTCATGTCAGGCTCCATATGCCACACATGAACAGTAGAAGAAAAACAAAAGCAATGAGGAATTTTGTGACAATCTCTCATCATCTTGTGTGTGTGTGCTACTTTGCCAAATCCTAGTTCAGTTGCAGCTCCCCTCTTGGGCCAACAGGCAAGTAGGTGTGAATGAACAAGGTTAGAAGTGTGAATAGGGCAAAAGAAACCCTAAGATCTAACAAAAGTGAGAGCCCCTTCTTTTCTCACACATGTTTCTTTTTCCTTCTCCTCCTATTACTAGTTAGTGTCCAAGGGCCTTGCCTTGTGCTTGTCACAAGCCGCCTCTTGAAGGGCAAGCATTACACACTGTTATCCCCACAAGATTGCCGAAGAGGATGGTGGAAGCAAGCACCATGATGATCGAATGATGATGGCCTAAGGTGTGCGGATGGCAACCTACGTGCCCACCTGCACGCGAACACACCCTTAGTGTAAGGTGTCCCCAAGAGGATTTGAACCCAAGACCTCCCGTAGGAAGTCCAAAGTCTTATCCACGGCTCCCACTTTAACTCCAGGATTTCCGGGTACTTACTTTAACTCCAAGCAGGGCATTTCAAGGACATTGCAACCACACTTTGTACAGCACAAGCCTTTTGTTGATCACAGTAATTGAAGCAAGACACATACGAACCTTGGGCCTCCATTACGCCTCTAGATTCCTGCTCGGAGCTCATTGGTAGCCTTTCAAAAAAAAAGATCATATCCATGCTTAAAAGCACACCCCCATGTGCTCAAGCTCAATTTCTAACTGTTTACACGATTGAAATAGAAAGGCATAGGCTTTTTCAACATTACCTTAATAGTCCGTATGGATATCCTGAAAAATCCTCATGTAGCTGGTCCTTTGATTGCTCAGCACATGATATTTTGATCCCTATAAAGAAAGTACTCAGCCTGTTGGGTCAAAACGTTACTGTTTTGCAGATCTTGACTCAAAGCTGGTCCACCCAGGATGAACTGCTGCTGGTTGGTCTTGAGTCTGCATCAGCTTTAGTAAAGATAGCTGCAAACTACCACTTCTTCCTTATTACAGAGTATGTTTGAGCACATATATCATGCTGGTTCTTGCCTTTTGGCATATCCTATTGGATTGCAGTGGTCACTTCAAAGTCCTTGTGTATTGAATGCGTGAACTGTCTGGTTAGGTGAGAGGGCCGAGAGCTCTGGTCACTTTCTCAGAGTGACCACCTTATTCTTATTAGCCAAGTGGTCAGGCATAGGGTTTGATTGTGGCACATATCCTTGCTGCTTGATCAACCTCGTGACTCTGTTTAAACTGGCATACATAATCATACTTTGTGGGTGGCTTTCATCTCGCACAGTAAACTCATGCACATCCATGTATACCTCAATCCATGCCTTGCCAGGTTTCTTCCATGCAGGAGAAAGTTTTCTCTCTTCCTGTATTGTGTGCATATCGGTCCACATGTCAGCATCAGCATAGATATTAGACATCAGCATATGGCCAAAAGAAACATTCGGATCCAACTTTGTAATGTGATCAAAACATTCTCTTCCAAGGGTCGTGTTGCCATATGACCTGCATGCAGTAAGCAATGCTGTCCACCCGACAACATCGGCTGGAACAGGCATAGAGTGAAGAACCCGTTCCGCCTCCCTTAACTGCCCAGCACGGCTGAGTAAATCAATCATGCAGTTGAAATTCTCAACACTTGGTGTGACAACATGGTTTTCTGTCATAGACTTGAGATAATTGTGTCCTTCATCTATGTTGCCAGCATGACTACATGCTGAAAGGATACCAGGGAAAACATTACCAAGGGGCATCAAGCCTTGTCTTTCCATCTCCTCAATACAATCCTTGGCCTGCTTGTACTTGCCATTATGTGCATACCCTGCTATGATGGCACCCCATGCCACCACATCTTGATGTGGCATCCCATCAAACACTTTGCGCGCTTCTTTCATGTTCCCACACTTGGCATACATATCAATGATGGTGCTAGCAATGATCACATCTGAATCAAAACCACAATTCTTGACTTGATCATGTATCATCTTGCCCTGATTGAAGGCTCCAATGCTGCTGCATGCTTTGAGAATGCACAAAAAAGCAACCTTGTCTGGCTTTACACCATCTTGCTGCATTCTCTTGAAAAGCTCAAGGGCATGGAGATGTTGCCCATGCTGAACATGCCCTGCAATCATGACAGCCCAAGACACGACATCCTGTTGAGGCAATGCATTGAATACCTTTTCTGCTTCATCCAAGTCCCCACACTTGGTATACATGTCAATAAGGGTGCTTCCAAGCATTGTATCTAATACAATTCCATCTTCGATTATCTGTTCATGTATCATCTTACCCTTTGATATACAACCTGTACTCCCACAAGCTTTCAATACAGACACAAAAGTGCCTTTGTCGGGCTTTATTCTCTCCTGTTGCATTTTGTCATAGAGCTCAATCGCAGAAAAACCATGACCACCCTGCAAATATCCTGCACTCATTGCACCCCATGAAACAGTACTGCGCATTGGCAATACATCAAACACTCTGCGTGCTTCTTCTATGCACCCACATTTGGCATACATGTCAATCAGGGTGTTTGCTACAATAACATCTGATTCCAGTCCACTCACAATGATGTTCTCATGTAAGACCTTGCCCTGCTCTAGGGCCTTTATGTTGCTACACGCCTTCAAAACACACAGATACGTAACTTTATTCGAATTTATACCCTTGTGTTGCATCATTTCAAAAAGTTGAAGAGCAGGCAGACCGTGCCCATGTTGCACATAAGCAGTGATCAAAGCACCATATGACATGATATTAGGAACCGGCAGTTCGTCAAATGCTCTGCACGCTGCCTCTAAGCTCCCACATTTGGCATACATGTCAATGAGGGCATTTCCAATAGCCAGATCAGACTCAAGTTGAAATCTAATGATCTGATCATGTATGACCTTCCCCTCTACAAAAGCCCCTATGGTGCAACAAGCTTTTAAAACACAAATAAATGTAACTTTGGTTGGCTTAACGCCCTCCTGTTGCATTTTCTCAAAAAGCTCAAGAGCAGGTAGACCATGCTTATGCTGGGCATATCCTGCAATCATGGCACCCCATGACACAACATCCCGATTCGGCAAGTTGTTGAACAAGTTACGCGCCTCCTCCAAGCTCCCACATCTTGCATACATGTCAAGCAGGCTGCATCCAATCACAACATCAGACTCTACTGTATTTCTCATAATGTCATCATGGACAAGCTTGCCCTGTGCTAGAGCACCTACTGTACTGCACACTTTTATGATGCACGGGAAAATAAACTTGTTCAGTTCTACACCATCTTGTTGCATTTTATAATAGAGCTCCAGAACTCTGCCACTTTGTCCATGTGTGGCATGTGCGAAGATGATTGCATGCCATGTATAAACGGTGGGTTTTGCAACCTTACAGAATACGAGGTTTGCTTCAAGCAAGGTCCCACACGAGCCAAACAAGCGGATAAGGGAATCTCCCAAAAACAGCACTGAGTGGTCTATGACCATAAGGCAATGAGCTTGCCTGCCTGCTGCCAGATCTTTTTTCCTGGTACATCCTTGTAAAAGATGGTGAGCAAAGTGTTGTGACATAGGCATGCCTCACTTGAGCACAAGGAGCATGGCCTCTCATATACCTCATTAAGCTGATTCACTTTGTTCGATTCTTTGAGTTTTAAGGCTTCTAACAGCGCTTACACATACAGGTGAGGTGTGCTCACTCTGAAATACATACGTTCCATGTAATGTCTCTCTTTATCTCTCTGTCTCTCAAATGCACACACGTGCACATACACCCTCTAGCTCTCTTCCTCACACACACATACACATGCACTAATGCACACACACACTCTTTCCCCCCATATACACTCTCTCACACATAGAAATTCTATCCCCCCTCTCTCTCACACACCCTCCACACACACGTGTGTGACTCTGTGTGCATATATATGTGAATGTGTTTATATATAATAGTATTAGTATAATATTATTATATATTTATTATGTTTATCTTTAATTTTCTTATTATGTATATTTTTATTTATTAAGTATATATGTATATTTATATATTACATTGTATTATTTATATATATCTATACTAAATTATCATATATGCCTTTAATTTCCTTATTTATACTTATGTATCATATACACACACATATATATATAACACATTATGTTATAATATATTGGTATAGATTTAATATATATAATTAATTAATATCCTTACTTATTATACGTCTAAATATTTTTATTATATATATTTTTATACGTATTTCTTATATATCTTTATATTTTTGTGTTATATTATTTATGTGATTTTTATTCTCTCAACATACCCCTACACTCCTCTCTCTCTCTCTCTCTCTCTCTCTCTCTCTCTCTCTTCCCTTCCCCAATATGTGGCCTCTACTTTCACCCCTCTCTTTCTCCTATGCCCCAACACGTGGCTTCCTTCCCCCATCACATGCCCTTCTCTCTTTCCCTTACCCCAACAGTTGGCTCTCTTCTAATTGCCACCATGTGCCCCCCCCTCCCCCCACACACACGCACACACAAAAGATATATATATATGTATGTATATATCTATCTATTTATAATGTAAATTAAAATACACACACACATGCATATATATATATATATATATAATTTATATTTATATGTTATTGAAATCTACTTTTATTCTCTCTCTCTCTCTCTCTCTCTCTCTCTCTCTCTCTCTCTCTCTCTAGACATATTATGTTCTATTATATTTAGACACATATACCTATACATACATATATGTGTATTTATAAATATAAATAAATTTATATATACACACATTCTCATATAATTTTAAATAACTAAATTTAAATTTTAATGGGTGGGGATAGGTGGTGAGGTGTGCTCACTCGCAAATAAATGCATCTTATATGTAATCTCTCTCTCTCTCCCCCCACACACACACACATATATATACCCACATGCACCACTCCCCCCACATACATATGTACACATGCACTAATAGACTCTCTCCCCCCACACACACATGTACACACCTGCACATGCACTTCTCATATACATGTCCAACCTATAAAGCCCATGTCTTAGAGTATTATACCACAATAATGTCTCCATCACTCCAGTCATAAATTGTACACTTGTCAACAAATTTGACCACTATGTTTGCCCTAGGAATGATTTCTGAGAGAGTGATTATCCCACCATTTATAGTAGTGAGCATAACCTTACCAAGTCAATACACTCTCTCCCCCCACACATACATATACACACCTACACATGCACTAATACACTCTCTTCACCCACATACACTCTCTCATATTGAAATTCTCTCTCTCTCTCTCTCTCTCTCTCTCTCTCTCTCTCTCTCTCACCCACCCACCCACGCGCGCACGCACGCACATGCAAATGTATATTATATATAATGTTATATTTTATTATATTTAGACATATATACCAATATGTGTGTGTGTGTGTGTGTGTGTGTGTGTGTGTGTGTGTGTGTGGTGTATTTATAAATATAAATAAATTTACATATACACGCATATACACATATAATTTCATTTAATTAAACCTTAATTTAGATTAAGGTTTCATTTCATTTAATTAATGGGTGGGGATGCCTGGTGAGGCGTGCTCACCGTGCAAATAAATGCATCTTACATGTAATCTCTCTCTCTCTCTCTCTCTCTCTCTCTCTCTCTCTCTCTCTCTCTCTCTCTCTCTCTCACACACACACACACACACACACACACACATAGAAGTAAATGTTTATCGGTATGTCTATTTTTTAAAGTATGCATGTGACTTTAAACAAATTGTGCTAGCTAGGGTCTCCATACACTCACATGCACATAATTTTCTTAGCACAAGAGATCAACTTGAGCTTAATGTGCTGAATGAAGATAATGTTTGATAAACTAGATTGATGCATAGACGATTAGCATAGTTCGTGCAGCATAACCACACTTCAAAATGTGAGAATATTTAATCAAGGAAAGTTGGCCCACTTCCTTTTCGAAATGCCTTTCCATTTCAATATTTAAGAGTAATGCTTCAATGCATTACTGTAAGATCCCTCCCTTATATCTATCTCTAGGTTTAATTGAACTCTAAATTTTATCAATATAATCTAGAAAGAGAAAATTAAATTAGAAATAGAGGATCCTCCCCAGCCAAAAAACTATCAACCTATGTGATTGACTTAATGCTTGGGTGCCTATCCTTGTCCAGTGCATACTTGGACTACCCATGAAACTCAAAATCTTGGGCACAAAGTGGCAGATGACTCAATAGAGCAACTAGTTGCTTCAAGGTTGTAGCTATGTGTAAAGAGGGTACCACCCATCCAGTCATTTCTAACATGGTGATTGGATGTTTGTGAAAAGATTGGCCCATCATTCCCGTAGGCTTTAATTTCCAGCTTGCAAATCATAGTACACCACTTATACTATAAAATTTAAATAAAATATGCTCCTCTAAACACATATGACTGGTTATGATCGTTCTATCCATGAAGAGTACATGTCAGTGACACATCAACATGTCTGGTATATTTGATAGTCGTGTTAGCCAGCACATTACTTCTTCGTGTGGTCTTTTTTCCTCCCTTAAGTCTACTCCTTAAGGAGGCATAGTCACTTGACAACAACTCATTATATCCAATGAATAGATGGTAAGGTTACGCTCACTACTACAAATGGTGGGATAATCACTCTCTCATAAGTCTTGTTTGTGCTAGGCATTAAAAAGAACTTACTCTCAATCTCTGTCTCATTACTAGGACAAGCCGAGTGGTTATATTTTTTGATAATAGGTGTGTAAGAGGATACAATATGTGGTATATACAAGAGAACACTCATAAGAACTAGGATCTTTCACAACACAAAACTTTGAACTCAAATTGAGTAATAACAGAGATAGAGAAGAATATTGTATTATTGAAGTGATACAATAGATGGCAAAGAGCCACACCCGTGCTCTTGTGAAGGGAGTTTTGATGGCTGATCTAGAACTATTAAGACACAGGTTGTATGCTAGTAAAATCTAGGGTGGTGAGGATTGATAAACTGTGAAGAAGGGGTTGATCATGTACCTTTATAAGCATGTATACATGGGGCGGCCATGACATGACCATGTAGGTCTGCAATCATAATCGATGCCATGTTCATAGTGTAGAATCAGCCCCCATAAAGATGTACTAGTAAGTACGTAACATCTACCCCACCTCCCACGGCCATTCAGGCTTATCTTGGGCCTCGTTTGGGCCTTGCAATGTCAAGACAAGGTGTCCAAGAGTAAATTCTACCTACTCGATGTGTGGACTCTTATAATATAATGGTCCAGTGTAGCATGTGTAGCCTATTTAACAATGTGCCAAATCTAATCCAAGCCATCTAGCCTCCTAGGCCACCTTCTTTCTATGTGAACATGGGGGATATCAAGCACCCGCGGTGTCAACCATGACTACCCCTAATAATGGGGGACCATACAAACATGAGCTAGCTTGTGCCTAAACAATACAATATGAATATGGAGCATTGATATCTAACATGGTGTATAGTTCATGACCGGATTGATGGAGACATCACTATAATATTCAATACTCTAAGTCATGGGCTTTATAGGGTGGACACATGTTATAAGTGACGTGGAGCTGTCACCTATATTTTGGCAATTTGTTATGCCTTAAAAGGCAAGAGCTGGTGTCAGAGTTGTCACAACCTCAGACCCTTGTCATACATGTATGCGAGGGGTGCATTTTGGGCAAGATGCAATGGACAATATTCTCGAAAGATGGATTAGTAAGGACTATTTAAAAGTTGTTGATATTTATGTCATAGGCAGTGATGTGTGTGAACAAATTGGCTGGAGCACTTTTGCCCTCACTAGGAGGGTTTTTCCCCCGTGCATGTGTACACCCTCTTATCCACTAATGAGATGTATATCTTTTGTACTTGGGCACATTCCCTATCATTCAATCATAAGAGGGTGTACCCTCTTATCCACTAGTGAGGTCTACTTTATCTTTTGTACTTGGGCACATTTCCATATCATTTAATCATATTGAGTTGTGTGCCTCTCACTTTCTCTCTCGAGACTATCATTGTGTGTATGTGCTTTGCTATTGTAAACCCTAACCTTAAATCTGTAGGTCATTCAGCATTCGATATCAGAGCACATTTCTCCTCCATTGGGACTTACTCGATTAGGACTTGCCTTTAACTGTTTGTATGTATTGGGGTTTCTTATATTTTTAGGGTTTTGATTTTGCATCGATTTTCCCTCATTGCATCTTCAGCTAGTTGCTCTTTCCATTTTCAGCTGATTTGCTGCACATAGGTGTGCTATAGGCTATAGCTTGTTTTTACATTTTTAGCCTATTTTATCGATTTTCTTGGCTTGCCCCCCACTAGGCTTCTTGTAAGTCCCATTAAGGGTTTCCATTGGAAATTGCATTGGAAAACCCTACTCTTGATGTAGTTGTGTTGTGCAGCTCATGACTGATTTTCAGCCCACATAGCCCACTAATTTTTGGAAGAAGATTTTTAGCTATTTTTGGGATTACTTTACAAAGCCACATACACATAGTAGGTCCCCTAGCATCTAATTTGAGAAGCCCTAAATCATTTTTTTTTAATTTGGTGATTTCCACCACCGCCGCCCAAATTTTGGCGGCTCAATTGAATTCAGCCACCATTATCACGCTTGACCAGGCGCACCACTTGTGTAAAGTTAGATTTCAGGGAAAAATTTTAAAACTTTTTTATATCACAATGTTTCTCGTTGTTCGAAGTCTCCCAAGACAAAGAACTCACAAATCAAAGTTTGTTTGGCCTCAAAAATCCTCATTTAAATTTTTAACTTTTCGAAAACAAAGCTAAAGTAAGATCTAGCTACATTTAGGAGTCTTCAGGCTACCTTCACCTGGTGATGGCATCGATATTCGTCACCCTGATCACTCTCAAATTCGACATTCTCCCATCAATAACTCTCATTTTGGATACTTTATGTACCCCTTTCTCTTGTTATTTCAGTATATTTGTAGGTTCTTGCATTAGTGGTTCCATGTGGAGACTCGATTGTAATGATCGTCATATGAGGGTCACTACCTTGGCCTATAATGTTGGCCCACCATGATGAGCCATACGTAAATTGTGTCCGGCACATATAATTATGTTTGAGTGGTGTCCATGATGAGAGGAAGGAGTGAGAGCACAACGACACACACAGTAGAGAATCAAGAGTTTGGGGATAATGAGTATGTGTGTACCTCCCCAAGCACACAGTCAACCTTTTATATTAATGGATAAGGTTACAACACTAAGTACACAATACTTAGTGTACTTAGCAATAAAAGTACTAACTGTACTTAAGTGTACTAACTGTACCAGGGTGGCATTAGTGCCTTTACCCCAACAACCTCCCACTTAAAGGCAATATGCCCTCAAGTAAAAAAAAATGAGAAAGTACAGCATATACACAATGGAGTACATGGCCAAATGAGGCTCATCCTATACCCATCAACTGTCGGCAGTGTGCAAACCGCTCTGCAGGCAAGCCTTTTGTCAACAAATCGGCTGGATTGTCATCCGTATGAATCTTGACAAGCTGAATCAGCTTATCATCTATCACCTCTCTAATGAAGTGATACTTCACATCTATGTGCTTCGTCTTTGCATGAAAGACAGGATTGTGTGCCAACTGAATAGCACTCTGACTGTCACAATGCAACAATGGGATATCTCCTGTAATGCCCAAGTCTCCCACTAGCCGAGATAGCCATAAGGCTTCCTTGCATGCCTCTGTGGCTGCAATATATTCAGCTTCTGTGGTGGACAAGGCTATGCACTGCTGCATCCTTGATACCCACGACACTGCACCTCCTGTGAATGTATAAACATAACCGGTAGTAGACTTCCGGTTATCTGGATGACCAGCATAATCTGAATCAACATAACCATGCACTTTTGCATCCTGCTTGCCAAAGCATATGCACAACTCCTGTGTGCCCTTCAGGTATCTCATAATACCTTTCACTGCATCCCAATGCTTCTTGCCTGGATTTGCCATATACCTGCTAACCACTCCCACTGCAAATGCAATATCAGGCCTGGTAGCAACCATAGCATACATAAGACTGCCACAAGCTGAAGCATACGGAATCTTGGCCATCTCAGCCCTGTCAGCATCTGACTGTGGGCTGTCCATTGCACTGAGTTTCACATATGGAGGCAATGGAGAACTAAGAGTCTTCCCCCCCTCCATGTGAAACCTTTGCAACACCTTGCCAATATATTCTGTCTGAGACAAATACAACAGACGCTGTCCCCTGTCTCTCCGTATCCGCATGCCCAGTATGTGATTTGCATCACCAAGGTCCTTCATATCAAAGGCCTCATGCAATCTCCCTTTTAGATCATCAAGCTCCTTACGAGCCTTACCGGCAATAAGCATATCATCCACATATAAAATGAGAATGATTAAGCTGCCATTTGCAGCTTTCTTTGTGTACAAGCAGTGATCGGTATCACTTCTCCTGAAACCTTGGGACCTCATGAAGGTATCAAATTTCTTATACCATTCTCTTGGTGCCTGTTTCAGCCCATAAAGGCTCTTTTTCAACTTGCATACAAGTGACTCCTTGCCCTTGACTGCAAAACCCTCTGGCTGCTGCATGTAGATCTCCTCATGAAGATCACCGTGAAGGAAAGCCGTTTTCACATCCATTTGGCATAATTCCAAATCCTCACATGCAACCAAAGCAAGTACAGTCCTGAGTGTGGTCATCTTGACCACGGGAGAAAAGATTTCATCAAAGTCTACACCGTATTCCTGCTTAAAACCCTTGGCAACTAATCTGGCTTTATACCGTGGTCTAGCTCCAGGTGTGACTTTTAGTCTGTATACCCACTTGCATGGCAATGTCTTCATGCCCTTTGGCAGCTGCACCAATTCCCAAGTGCCATTTTTATGGAGACTGTCCATTTCGGACTTCATGGCTAGTTCCCATAGCCTCTTATCATGCATTTGCACTGCCTCCTTATAACAGGAAGGCTCTCCACAGTCTGTAAGCATTATAAAATCTGCTCCTGGTTGATAAAATCAACACTGCCTTCCTAGAGTGTCTCTATGTCACCTCCTTGCAAACCCTACAATCTGCATGAATGAGGATTGCATTGAAGGGTTGATTAAAAGCATGGAAGAGAGCACATACTAGACGACAATGACAACATTTATTATCTCCAAGATTTTCCCTCGCCCCAAGAGCCCCTTCCATTCGATCGTCGAAGTGCAGTTGGCTACAACTTATCATTGGTCGGCTAAGTTTGACACGATACTAGAGCAGATGGAAGGATGGCAACACATGGTCAGGAAGATGTTTGTTTTTTGGGATGGCAACCATCGTCTCAAAGCATGGCAAGAATGGGCAAGAACCACTCGAGCTGATAGAGAGAAAGTTCCAAAGGTGAATTGTAGGGTGGTTCAATTCCTACAGGAGGAGGACACTGAGTTCTTGATAGTGCTACGCATGATAAACAAGTAAGTGGACTTGTATCTTTTTTTGTGATTTAAATGAACAAACATCTTATATGTGTTCATTAGCCTAATTTATTACGCATGCAAAATTGCTAGGGTGACCAGCAATTCATGTGCTGAACACAATGGCATATGACATATTTATGATGTAGCAAGTGGGGCTTATCGATCCATTGTTGTTAAATTAGGATCGTGCATGGGTAGAAAGCTCTTAGTCATCGGGGGCCTAACAGATTGAAGTGGTTGAAGCTTCCCATGGCACTCCTCTCTCAATTGGTGTTCAAGGTATGTGTGCACCTCATAAACACACTATAATAAAGTCATATTTTGATTTTCAAAGATTGTGTTTCTAAAACAAAAATGCATTGTAGTCTAAATTTCGATGCCGCATACGAAGTGAAGGTCAATGGCTTGCCTAAGCGAGGGTGTAGAGAATACAATCAAAATGTAGAAATGTTCAATAAGAATCACAAAGACGCCCTGAGATGGAGGTGCTATTTACAAAGAGGGGACATTAGCTAACACAAATTGCCAATCCCAACCAGTAAATAGTTTTTCAAGAAGGTGATCTCTTCCTAGGGTTGGGGTGCATTAGGAATTTTTTGGACTCAAAAAGGGCCTCCTAATAAGGATTCCTAATTTTAAGGTATTAGAGCTTAAAAAGCTGGGCTTAAGGGAGATAAAGGCTATGATGATCCCTATTTTTTGCCTTGCCACATCAGCCATACCCCCCTAGTTTCACTTTTTAAAGGGAATATTCTCACTCTCTCTCTTACTTTTTGACTTTTCTCATACTTTCTCTCTTACTTTTTGAATTTTTTATCTTCACTCTCTACAAATTGAATCTTTCTTGTCAGTTTGAAATCTCCTTTCTCATTAACTCCCACCATATCTCCTTTCCTCATCAGCAAAACATTCTCGTATTTAGGTGGGCCCTAAAAAGTGAAAAATTTTAATTTTTTTACATTTTGAGGTGGAAAAAACACCACCCAACCAATATGTATGATGAAAATAATTTTTTCCCTCCAAAAATCTTGTAATTCAAGGGTCACGTCAGAAGCCTGTCACAGGAGCCAGTATATCCATAACTAACTGTCAGGTCCCCACAACCCCATAAACATAACTAACTGTCAGGAACCACTACATCCATGAGATCCAGAAAATTGTGGGGACCCTAAAATTTATTATTTTTTATTTTTTCTTATAAATATAA